>NW_027076004.1:5000-113505 GCF_963932015.1 Anas acuta | reverse complement strand
CAGCCCCACATGTAACAGGACCCTCCGAGTTCGCTGTTCCTGAGCAAACCTAAACGTAGCCCTAGCCATCATCGGAGACGAGTGAAAAATCAGGCCCCAGGAAATGCGTTGCAAGCCCCTTTGGACCATCCAAAAGTGTCACCAAAGGAAGGCTTTGGGTACAAGTGAACTCCCCAGGGGAGCCTTTACGCAGCCCCACATGCAACTGGACCCTCCGGGTTCGCTGTTTCAGAGCATCCCTAAACATAGCCCTAACCGGCATCGAAGACGACTGAAAAATCAGGCCCCAGGAAATGCGTTGCAAGCCCCATTGGACCATCCAAAAGTGCCCCCAAAGGAAGGCTTTGGGTACATCTGAAGTTCCCAGGGGAGCCTTTACGCAGCCCCACATGCAACTGGACCCTCCGGGTTCACTGTTTCAGAGCAACCCTAAATATATCCCTAGCCGGCATGGGAGAAAACTGAAAACCCGGGCCACAGAAAATGCATTGCAAGCCCCTTTGGACCATCCAAGAGTGTCACCAAAGGAAGGCTTTGGGTACAAGTGAACTCCCCAGGGGAGCCTTTACGCAGCCCCACATGCAACTGGAACCTCCGGGATCGGTGTTCTTGAGCAAACCTAAACGTAGCCCTAGCCGTCATCGGAGACGAGTGAAAAATCAGGCCCCAGGAAATGCGTTTCGAGCCCCTTTGGACCATCCAAAAGTGCCTGCAAAGGAAGGCTTTGGATACAAGTGAACTCCCCAGGGGAGCCTTTACGCAGCCCCACATGCAACTGGACCCTCCGGGTTCGCTGTTTCCGAGCATCCCTAAATATAGCACAAGCCGGCATCAAAGACGACTGAAAAATCAGGCCCCAAGAAATGCATTGCGAGCCCTTTTCACCCATCCAAAAGTGCCCCCAAAGGAAGGCTTTGGGTACAAGTGAACTCCCCAGGGGAGGCTTTACGCAGCCCCACATGCAACTGGACCCTCCGGTTTCGCTGTTTCCGAGCATCCCTAAACATAGCCCTAGCCGGCATTGAAGACGACTGAAAAATCAGGCCCCAGGAAATGTGTTGCGAGCCCCTTTGGACCATCCAAAAGTGCCCCCAAAGGAAGGCTTTGGGTACAAGTGAACTCCCCAGGGGAGCCTTTACGCAGCCCCACATGCAACTGGACCCTCCGGGTTCGCTGTTCCTGAGCAACCCTAAATATATCCCTAGCCGGCATGGGAGAAGACTGAAAACCCGGGCCCCAGAAAACGCGTTGCAAGCCCCTTTGGACCATCCAAAAGTGTCACCAAAGGAAGGCTTTGGGTACAAGAGAACTCCCCAGGGGAGCCTTTACGCAGCCCCACATGCAACTGGACCCTCCGGGTTCGCTGTTTCAGAGCATCCCTAAACATAGCCCTAGCCGGCATGGAAGACGACTGAAAAAACAGGCCCCAGGAAATGAGTTGCAAGCCCCATTGGACCATCCAAAAGTGCCCCCAAAGGAAGGCTTTGGGTACATCTGAAGTTCCCAGGGGAGCCTTTACGCAGCCCCATATGCAACTGGACCCTCCGGGTTCGCTGTTTCAGAGCAACCCTAAATATATCACTAGCCGGCATGGGAGAAGACTGAAAAATCAGGCCCCAGGAAATGCGTTGCGAGCCACTTTGGACCATCCAAAAGTGCCCCGAAAGGAAGGCTTTGGGTACAAGTGAACTCCCCAGGGGAGCCTTTCCGCAACCCCACATGCAACTGGACCCTCCGGGTTCGCTGTTTCCGAGCATCCCTAAACGTAGCCCTAGCCGGCATCGAAGACGACTGAAAAATCAGGCCCCAGGAAATGCGTTACGAGCCCTTTTCGCCCATCCAAAAGTGCCCCCAAAGGAAGGCTTTGGGTACAAGTGAACTCCCCAGGGGAGCCTTTACGCAGCCCCACATGCAACTGGACCCTCCGCGTTCGCTGTTCCTGAGCAAACCTAAACGTAGCCCTAGCCGTCATCGGAGACGAGTGAAAAATCAGGCCCCAGGAAATGCGTTGAGAGCCACTTTGGACCATCCAAAAGTGCCCCCAAAGGAAGGCTTTGGATACAAGTGAACTCCCCAGGGGAGCCTTTACGCAGCCCCACATGCAACTGGACCCTTCGGGTTCGCTGTTTCCGAGCATCCCTAAACATAGCCCTAGCCGGCATCGGAGACGACTGAAAAATCAGGCCCCAGGAAATGCGTTACGAGCCCTTTTCTCCCATCCAAAAGTGCCCCCAAAGGAAGACTTTGGGTACAAGTGAACTCCCCAGGGGAGCCTTTACGCAGCCCCACATGCAACTGGACCCTCGGGGTTCGCTGTTCCTGAGCAAACCTAAACGTAGCCCTTGCCGTCATCGGAGACGAGTGAAAAATCAGGCCCACGGAAATGCGTTGCGAGCCCCTTTGGACCATCCAAACGTGCCCCCATAGGAAGGCTTTGGATACAAGTGAACTCCCCAGGGGAGCCTTTACGCAGCCCCACATGCAACTGCAACCTCCGGGTTCTCTGTTTCCGAGCATCACTAAACATAGCCCTAGCCGGCATCGAAGACGACTGAAAAATCAGGCCCCAGGAAATGCGTTGCAAGCCCCTTTGGACCATCCAAAAGTGCCCCCAAAGGAAGGCTTTGGGTACAAGTGATCTACCCAGGAGAGCCTTTACGCAGCCCCACATGCAACTGGACCCTCCGGGTTCGCTGTTTCAGAGCATCCCTAAACATAGCCCTAGCCGGCATCGATGACGACTGAAAAATCAGGCCCCAGGAAATGCGTTACGAGCCCTTTTCTCCCATCCAAAAGTGCCCCCAAAGGAAGGCTTTGTGTACAAGTGAACTCCCCAGGGGAGCCTTTACGCAGCCCCACATGCAACTGGACTCTCCGTGTTCGCTGTTCCTGAGCAAACCTAAACGTAGCCCTAGAGGTCATCGGAGACGAGTGAAAAATCAGGCCCCAGGAAATGCGTTGCGAGCCACTTTGGACCATCCAAAAGTGCCCCGAAAGGAAGGCTTTGGGTACAAGAGAACTCCCCAGCGGAGCCTTTATGCAGCCCCACATGCAACTGGACCCTCCGGGTTCGCTGTTTCCGAGCATCCCTAAACATAGCCCTAGCCGGCAAAGAAGACGACTGAAAAATCAGGCCCCAGGAAATGCGTTGTGAGCCCTTTTTGCCCATCCAAAAGTACCCCCAAAGGAAGGCTTTGGGTACAAGAGAACTCCCCAGGGGAGCCTTTACGCAGCCCCACATGCAACTGGACCCTTCAGGTTCGATTTTTCCGAGCAACCCTTAATATATCCCTAGCCGGCATGGGAGAAGACTGAAAACCCGGGCCCCAGAAAACGCGTTGCAAGCCCCTTTGGACCACCCAAAAGTGTCACCAAAGGAAGGCTTTGGATACAAGTGAACTCCCCAGGGGAGCCTTTACGCAGCCCCACATGCAACTGGACCCTCCGGGTTTGCTGTTTCCGAGCATCCCTAAACGTAGCCCTAGCCGGCATCGATGACGACTGAAAAATCAGGCCCCAGGAAATGCGTTACGAGCCCTTTTCGCCCATCCAGAAGTGCCCCCAAAGGAAGGCTTTGGGTACAAGTGAACTCCCCAGGGGAGCCTTTACGCAGCCCCACATGCAACTGGACTCTCCGGGTTCGCTGTTCCTGAGCAAACCTAAATATACCCCTAGCCGGCATGGGAGAAGACTGAAAAACCGGGCCCCAGGAAACGCGATGCAAGCCCCTTTGGACCATCCAAAAGTGTCACAAAAGGAAGGCTTTGGGTACAAGTGAACTCCCCAGGGGAGCCTTTACGCAGCCCCACATGCAACTGAAACCTCCGGGTTCGCTGTTTCCGAGCATCCCTAAACATAGCCCTAGCCGGCATCGAAGACGACGGAAAAATCAGGCCCCAGGAAATGCGTTGCGAGCCCTTTTCGCCCATCCAAAAGTACCCCAAAAGGAAGGCTTTGGGTACAAGTGAACTCCCCAGGGGAGCCTTTACGCAGCCTCACGTGCAACTGGACCCTCCGGTTTCGCTGTTCCTGAGCAAACCTAAACGTAGCCCTAGCCGTCATCGGAGACGACTGAAAAATCAGGCCCCAGGAAATGCGTTACGAGCCCTTTTCTCCCATCCAAAAGTGCCCCCAAAGGAAGACTTTGGGTACAAGTGAACTCCCCAGGGGAGCCTTTACGCAGCCCCACATGCAACTGGACCCTCCGGGTTCGCTGTTCCTGAGCAAACCTAAACGTAGCCCTAGCCGGCATCGGAGACGACTGAAAAATCAGGCCCCAGGAAATGCGTTACGAGCCCTTTTCTCCCATCCAAAAGTGCCCCCAAAGGAAGACTTTGGGTACAAGTGAACTCCCCAGGGGAGCCTTTACGCAGCCCCACATGCAACTGGACCCTCCGGGTTCGCTGTTCCTGAGCAAACCTAAACGTAGCCCTTGCCCTCATCGGAGACGAGTTTAAAATCAGGCCCACGGAAATGCGTTACGAGCCCTTTTCGCCCATCCAAAAGTGCCCCCAAAGGAAGGCTTTGGGTACAAGTGAACTCCCCAGGGGAGCCTTTACGCAGCCCCACATGCAACTGGTCCCTCCGCGTTCGCTGTTCCTGAGCAAACCTAAACGTAGCCCTAGCCGTCATCGGAGACGAGTGAAAAATCAGGCGCCAGGAAATGCGTTGAGAGCCACTTTGGACCATCCAAAAGTGCCCCCAAAGGAAGGCTTTGGGTACAAGTGAACTCCCCAGCGGAGCCTTTACGCAGCCCCACATGCAACTGGACCCTTCGGGTTCGCTGTTTCCGAGCATCCCTAAACATAGACCTAGCCAACATCGAAGACAACTGAAAAATCAGGCCCACGGAAATGCGTTGCGAACCACTTTGGACCATCCAAAAGTGCCCCGAAAGGAAGGCTTTGGGTACAAGTGAACTCCCCAGGGGAGCCTTTACGCAGCCCCACATACAACTGGACCCTCCGGGTTCGATTTTTCCGAGCAAACCTAAATAGAACCCTAGCCGGCATGGGAGAATCTGAAAAACCGGGCCCCAGAAAACACGTTGCAATCCCCTTTGGACCATCCAAAAGTGCCCCCAAAGGAAGGCTTTGGGTACAAGTGAACTCCGCAGGGGAGCCTTTACGCAGCCCCACATGCAACTGGACACTCCGGGTTTGCTGTTTCCAAGCAACCCTAAATATATCCCTAGCCGGCATGGGAGAAGACTGAAAAACCGAGCCCCAGAAAACGCGTTGCAAGCCCCTTTGGACCATCCAAAAGTGTCACCAAAGGAAGGCTTTGGGTACAAGTGAACTCCCCAGGGGAGCCTTTACGCAGCCCCACATGCAACTGGACCCTCCGGGTTCGCTGTTTCCGAGCATCCCTAAACATAGCCCTAGCCGGCATCGAAGACGACGGAAAAATCAGGCCCCAGGAAATGCGTTGCGAGCCCTTTTCGCCCATCCAAAAGTACCCCCAAAGGAAGGCTTTGGGTACAAGAGAACTCCCCAGGGGAGCCTTTACGCAGCCTCAAGTGCAACTGGACCCTCCGGTTTCGCTGTTCCTGAGCAAACCTAAACGTAGCCCTAGCCTTCATCGGAGACGAGTGAAAAATCAGGCCCCAGGAAATGCGTTGCGAGCCACTTTGGACCATCCAAAAGTGCCCCCAAAGGAAGGCTTTGGGTACAAGTGAACTCCCCAGGGGAGCCTTTACGCAGCCCCACATGCAACTGGACCCTCCGGGTTTGCTGTTTCCAAGCAACACTAAATATATCCCTAGCCGGCATGGGAGAAGACTGAAAAACCGAGCCCCAGAAAACGCGTTGCAAGCCCCTTTGGACCATCCAAAAGTGTCACCAAAGGAAGGCTTTGGGTACAAGTGAACTCCCCAGGGGAGCCTTTACGCAGCCCCACATGCAACTGGACCCTTCGGGTTCGCTGTTTCCGAGCATCCCTAAACATAGCCCTAGCCAACATCGAAGACAACTGAAAAATCAGTCCCCAGGAAATGCGTTCTGAGGCCTTTTCTCCAATAGAAATGTGCCCCCAAAGGAATACTTTGGGTACAAGTGAACTCCCCAGGGGAGCCTTTACGCAGCCCCACATGCAACTGGACCCTCCGCGTTCGCTGTTTCCGAGCATCCCTAAACATAGCCCTAGCCGGCATCGAAGACGACTGAAAAATCAGGCCCCAGGCAATGCGTTGCGAGCCCTTTTCGCCCATCCAAAAGTGCCCCCAAAGGAAGGCTTTGGGTACAAGTGAACTCCCCAGGGGAGCCTTTACGCAGCCCCACATGCAACTGGACCCTCCGGGTTCGCTGTTTCCGAGCATCCCTAAACGTAGCCCTAGCCGGCATCGGAGACGACTGAAAAATCAGGCCCCAGGAAATGCGTTACGAGCCCTTTTCTCCCATCCAAAAGTGCCCCCAAAGGAAGACTTTGGGTACAAGTGAACTCCCCAGGGGAGCCTTTACGCAGCCCCACATGCAACTGGACCCTCCGGGTTCGCTGTTCCTGAGCAAACCTAAACGTAGCCCTTGCCCTCATCGGAGACGAGTGAAAAATCAGGCCCACGGAAATGCGTTACGAGCCCTTTTCGCCCATCCAAAAGTGCCCCCAAAGGAAGGCTTTGGGTACAAGTGAACTCCCCAGGGGAGCCTTTACGCAGCCCCACATGCAACTGGACCCTCCGCGTTCGCTGTTCCTGAGCAAACCTAAACGTAGCCCTAGCCGTCATCGGAGACGAGTGAAAAATCAGGCCCCAGGAAATGCGTTGAGAGCCACTTTGGACCATCCAAAAGTGCCCCCAAAGGAAGGCTTTGGGTACAAGTGAACTCCCCAGCGGAGCCTTTACGCAGCCCCACATGCAACTGGACCCTTCGGGTTCGCTGTTTCCGAGCATCCCTAAACATAGACCTAGCCAACATCGAAGACAACTGAAAAATCAGGCCCACGGAAATGCGTTGCGAACCACTTTGGACCATCCAAAAGTGCCCCGAAAGGAAGGCTTTGGGTACAAGTGAACTCCCCAGGGGAGCCTTTACGCAGCCCCACATACAACTGGACCCTCCGGGTTCGATTTTTCCGAGCAAACCTAAATAGAACCCTAGCCGGCATGGGAGAATCTGAAAAACCGGGCCCCAGAAAACACGTTGCAATCCCCTTTGGACCATCCAAAAGTGCCCCCAAAGGAAGGCTTTGGGTACAAGTGAACTCCGCAGGGGAGCCTTTACGCAGCCCCACATGCAACTGGACCCTCCGGGTTCGCTGTTTCCGAGCATCCCTAAACATAGCCCTAGCCGTCATCGGAGACGACTGAAAAATCAGGCCCCAGGAAATGCGTTGAGAGCCACTTTGGACCACCCAAAAGTGCCCCCAAAGGAAGGCTTTGGGTACAAGTGAACTCCCCAGGGGAGCCTTTACGCAGCCCCACATGCAACTGGACACTCCGGGTTTGCTGTTTCCAAGCAACCCTAAATATATCCCTAGCCGGCATGGGAGAAGACTGAAAAACCGAGCCCCAGAAAACGCGTTGCAAGCCCCTTTGGACCATCCAAAAGTGTCACCAAAGGAAGGCTTTGGGTACAAGTGAACTCCCCAGGGGAGCCTTTACGCAGCCCCACATGCAACTGGACCCTCCGGGTTTGCTGTTTCCAAGCAACCCTAAATATATCCCTAGCCGGCATGGGAGAAGACTGAAAAACCGAGCCCCAGAAAACGCGTTGCAAGCCCCTTTGGACCATCCAAAAGTGTCACCAAAGGAAGGCTTTGGGTACAAGTGAACTCCCCAGGGGAGCCTTTACGCAGCCCCACATGCAACTGGACCCTCCGGGTTCGCTGTTTCCGAGCATCCCTAAACATAGCCCTAGCCGGCATCGAAGACGACGGAAAAATCAGGCCCCAGGAAATGCGTTACGAGCCCTTTTCGCCCATCCAAAAGTGCCCCCAAAGGAAGGCTTTGGGTACAAGTGAACTCCCCAGGGGAGCCTTTACGCAGCCCCACATGCAACTGGACTCTCCGGGTTCGCTGTTCCTGAGCAAACCTAAATATACCCCTAGCCGGCATGGGAGAAGACTGAAAAACCGGGCCCCAGGAAACGCGATGCAAGCCCCTTTGGACCATCCAAAAGTGTCACCAAAGGAAGGCTTTGGGTACAAGTGAACTCCCCAGGGGAGCCTTTACGCAGCCCCACATGCAACTGGACCCTTCGGGTTCGCTGTTTCCGAGCATCCCTAAACATAGCCCTAGCCAACATCGAAGACAACTGAAAAATCAGTCCCCAGGAAATGCGTTCCGAGGCCTTTTCTCCAATACAAATGTGCCCCCAAAGGAATACTTTGGGTACAAGTGAACTCCCCAGGGGAGCCTTTACGCAGCCCCACATGCAACTGGACCCTCCGCGTTCGCTGTTTCCGAGCATCCCTAAACATAGCCCTAGCCGGCATCGAAGACGACTGAAAAATCAGGCCCCAGGCAATGCGTTGCGAGCCCTTTTCGCCCATCCAAAAGTGCCCCCAAAGGAAGGCTTTGGGTACAAGTGAACTCCCCAGGGGAGCCTTTACGCAGCCCCACATGCAACTGGACCCTCCGGGTTCGCTGTTTCCGAGCATCCCTAAACGTAGCCCTAGCCGGCATCGGAGACGACTGAAAAATCAGGCCCCAGGAAATGCGTTACGAGCCCTTTTCTCCCATCCAAAAGTGCCCCCAAAGGAAGACTTTGGGTACAAGTGAACTCCCCAGGGGAGCCTTTACGCAGCCCCACATGCAACTGGACCCTCCGGGTTCGCTGTTCCTGAGCAAACCTAAACGTAGCCCTTGCCCTCATCGGAGACGAGTGAAAAATCAGGCCCACGGAAATGCGTTACGAGCCCTTTTCGCCCATCCAAAAGTGCCCCCAAAGGAAGGCTTTGGGTACAAGTGAACTCCCCAGGGGAGCCTTTACGCAGCCCCACATGCAACTGGACCCTCCGCGTTCGCTGTTCCTGAGCAAACCTAAACGTAGCCCTAGCCGTCATCGGAGACGACTGAAAAATCAGGCGCCAGGAAATGCGTTGAGAGCCACTTTGGACCATCCAAAAGTGCCCCCAAAGGAAGGCTTTGGGTACAAGTGAACTCCCCAGCGGAGCCTTTACGCAGCCCCACATGCAACTGGACCCTTCGGGTTCGCTGTTTCCGAGCATCCCTAAACATAGACCTAGCCAACATCGAAGACAACTGAAAAATCAGGCCCACGGAAATGCGTTGCGAACCACTTTGGACCATCCAAAAGTGCCCCGAAAGGAAGGCTTTGGGTACAAGTGAACTCCCCAGGGGAGCCTTTACGCAGCCCCACATACAACTGGACCCTCCGGGTTCGATTTTTCCGAGCAAACCTAAATAGAACCCTAGCCGGCATGGGAGAATCTGAAAAACCGGGCCCCAGAAAACACGTTGCAATCCCCTTTGGACCATCCAAAAGTGCCCCCAAAGGAAGGCTTTGGGTACAAGTGAACTCCGCAGGGGAGCCTTTACGCAGCCCCACATGCAACTGGACCCTCCGGGTTCGCTGTTTCCGAGCATCCCTAAACATAGCCCTAGCCGGCATCGGAGACGACTGAAAAATCAGGCCCCAGGAAATGCGTTGAGAGCCACTTTGGACCACCCAAAATTGCCCCCAAAGGAAGGCTTTGGGTACAAGTGAACTCCCCAGGGGAGCCTTTACGCAGCCCCACATGCAACTGGACACTCCGGGTTTGCTGTTTCCAAGCAACCCTAAATATATCCCTAGCCGGCATGGGAGAAGACTGAAAAACCGAGCCCCAGAAAACGCGTTGCAAGCCCCTTTGGACCATCCAAAAGTGTCACCAAAGGAAGGCTTTGGGTACAAGTGAACTCCCCAGGGGAGCCTTTACGCAGCCCCACATGCAACTGGACCCTCCGGGTTTGCTGTTTCCAAGCAACCCTAAATATATCCCTAGCCGGCATGGGAGAAGACTGAAAAACCGAGCCCCAGAAAACGCGTTGCAAGCCCCTTTGGACCATCCAAAAGTGTCACCAAAGGAAGGCTTTGGGTACAAGTGAACTCCCCAGGGGAGCCTTTACGCAGCCCCACATGCAACTGGACCCTCCGGGTTCGCTGTTTCCGAGCATCCCTAAACATAGCCCTAGCCGGCATCGAAGACGACGGAAAAATCAGGCCCCAGGAAATGCGTTGCGAGCCCTTTTCGCCCATCCAAAAGTACCCCCAAAGGAAGGCTTGGGTAAAAGTGAACTCCCCAGGGGAGCCTTTACGGAGCCCCACATGCAACTGGACCCTCCGGGTTTGCTGTTTCCGAGCAACCCTAAATATATCCCTAGCCGGCATGGGAGAAGACTGAAAAACCGAGCCCCAGAAAACGCGTTGCAAGCCCCTTTGGACCATCCAAAAGTGTCACCAAAGGAAGGCTTTGGGTACAAGAGAACTCCCCAGGGGAGCCTTTACGCAGCCCCACATGCAACTGGACCCTCCGGGTTTGCTGTTTCCAAGCAACCCTAAATATATCCCTAGCCGGCATGGGAGAAGACTGAAAAACCGAGCCCCAGAAAACGCGTTGCAAGCCCCTTTGGACCATCCAAAAGTGTCACCAAAGGAAGGCTTTGGGTACAAGTGAACTCCCCAGGGGAGCCTTTACGCAGCCCCACATGCAACTGGACCCTCCGGGTTCGCTGTTTCCGAGCATCCCTAAACATAGCCCTAGCCGGCATCGAAGACGACGGAAAAATCAGGCCCCAGGAAATGCGTTGCGAGCCCTTTTCGCCCATCCAAAAGTACCCCCAAAGGAAGGCTTTGGGTACAAGAGAACTCCCCAGGGGAGCCTTTACGCAGCCTCAAGTGCAACTGGACCCTCCGGTTTCGCTGTTCCTGAGCAAACCTAAACGTAGCCCTAGCCTTCATCGGAGACGAGTGAAAAATCAGGCCCCAGGAAATGCGTTGCGAGCCACTTTGGACCATCCAAAAGTGCCCCGAAAGGAAGGCTTTGGGTACAAGTGAACTCCCCAGGGGAGCCTTTACGCAGCCCCACATGCAACTGGACCCTCCGGGTTCGCTGTTTCCGAGCATCCCTAAACGTAGCCCTAGCCGGCATCGAAGACGACTGAAAAATCAGGCCCCAGGAAATGCATTACGAGCCCTTTTCTCCCATCCTAATGTGCCCCCAAAGGAAGGCTTTGGGTACAAGTGAACTCCCCAGGGGAGCCTTTACGCAGCCCCACATGCAACTGGACTCTCCGTGTTCGCTGTTCCTGAGCAAACCTAAACGTAGCCCTAGCCGTCATCGGAGACGAGTGAAAAATCAGGCCCCAGGAAATGCGTTGCGAGCCCCTTTGGACCATCCAAAAGTGTCACCAAAGGAAGGCTTTGGGTACAAGTGAACTCCCCAGGGGAGCCTTTACGCAGCCCCACATGCAACTGGACCCTCCGGGTTCGCTGTTTCCGAGCATCCCTAAACATAGCCCTAGCCGGCATCGAAGACGACGGAAAAATCAGGCCCCAGGAAATGCGTTCAGAGCCACTTTGGACCATCCAAAAGTGCCCCCAAAGGAAGGCTTTGGGTACAAGTGAACTCCCCAGGGGAGCCTTTACGCAGCCCCACATGCAACTGGACCCTCCGGGTTTGCTGTTTCCAAGCAACACTAAATATATCCCTAGCCGGCATGGGAGAAGACTGAAAAACCGAGCCCCAGAAAACGCGTTGCAAGCCCCTTTGGACCATCCAAAAGTGTCACCAAAGGAAGGCTTTGGGTACAAGTGAACTCCCCAGGGGAGCCTTTACGCAGCCCCACATGCAACTGGACCCTTCGGGTTCGCTGTTTCCGAGCATCCCTAAACATAGCCCTAGCCAACATCGAAGACAACTGAAAAATCAGTCCCCAGGAAATGCGTTCCGAAGCCTTTTCTCCCATCCTAATGTGCCCCCAAAGGAATACTTTGGGTACAAGTGAACTCCCCAGAGGAGCCTTACCGCAGCCCCACATGCAACTGCAACCTCCGGGTTCGCTGTTTCCGAGCAACCCTAAATATACCCCTAGCCGGCATGGGAGAAGACTGAAAAACCGGGCCCCAGAAAAAGCGTTGCAAGCCCCTTTGGACCATCCAAAAGTGCCCCCAAAGGAAGGCTTTGGGTACATCTGAAGTTCCCAGGGGAGCGTTTACGCAGCCCCACATGCAACTGGACCCTCCGGGTTCGCTGTTTCCGAGAATCCCTAAACATAGCCCTAGCCGGCATCGAAGACCATCGAAAAATCAGTCCCCAGGAAACGCGATGCAAGCCCCTTTGGACCATCCAAAAGTGTCACAAAAGGAAGGCTTTGGGTACAAGTGAACTCCCCAGGGGAGCATTTACGCAGCCCCACATGCAACTGGTCCCTCCGGGTTCGCTGTTTCCGAGCATCCCTAAACATAGCCCTAGCCGGCATCGATGACGACTGAAAAATCAGGCCCCAGGAAATGCGTTGCGAGCCCTTTTCGCCCATCCAAAAGTGCCCCCAAAGGAAGGCTTTGGGTACAAGTGAACTCCCCAGGGGAGCCTTTACGCAGCCCCACATGCAACTGGACTCTCCGTGTTCGCTGTTCCTGAGCAAACCTAAACGTAGCCCTAGCCGTCATCGGAGACGAGTGAAAAATCAGGCCCCAGGAAATGCGTTGCGAGCCCCTTTGGACCATCCAAAAGTGTCACCAAAGGAAGGCTTTGGGTACAAGTGAACTCCCCAGGGGAGCCTTTACGCAGCCCCACATGCAACTGGACCCTCCGGGTTCGCTGTTTCCGAGCATCCCTAAACGTAGCCCTAGCCGGCATCGAAGACGACGGAAAAATCAGGCCCCAGGAAATGCGTTGCAAGCCCCTTTGGACCATCCAAACGTGCCCCCAAAGGAAGGCTTTGGGTACAAGTGAACTCCCCAGGGGAGCCTTTACGCAGCCCCACATGCAACTGGACCCTCCGGGTTTGCTGTTTCCAAGCAACCCTAAATATATCCCTAGCCGGCATGGGAGAAGACTGAAAAACCGAGCCCCAGAAAACGCGTTGCAAGCCCCTTTGGACCATCCAAAAGTGTCACAAAAGGAAGGCTTTGGGTACAAGTGAACTCCCCAGGGGAGCCTTTACGCAGCCCCACATGCAACTGGACCCTTCGGGTTCGCTGTTTCCGAGCATCCCTAAACATAGCCCTAGCCAACATCGAAGACAACTGAAAAATCAGTCCCCCGGTAATGCGTTCCGAAGCCTTTTCTCCCATCCTAATGTGCCCCCAAAGGAATACTTTGGGTACAAGTGAACTCCCCAGGGGAGCCTTACCGCAGCCCCACATGCAACTGCAACCTCCGGGTTCGCTGTTTCCGAGCAACCCTAAATATACCCCTAGCCGGCATGGGAGAAGACTGAAAAACCGGGCCCCAGAAAAAGCGTTGCAAGCCCCTTTGGACCATCCAAAAGTGCCCCCAAAAAAAGGCTTTGGGTACATCTGAAGTTCCCAGGGGAGCGTTTACGCAGCCCCACATGCAACTGGACCCTCCGGGTTCGCTGTTTCCGAGAATCCCTAAACATAGCCCTAGCCGGCATCGAAGACAACTGAAAAATCAGTCCCCAGGAAACGCGATGCAAGCCCCTTTGGACCATCCAAAAGTGTCACAATAGGAAGGCTTTGGGTACAAGTGAACTCCCCAGGGGAGCATTTACGCAGCCCCACATGCAACTGGACCCTCCGGGTTCGCTGTTTCCGAGCATCCCAAAACATAGCCCTAGCCGGCATCGATGACGACTGAAAAATCAGGCCCCAGGAAATGCGTTGCGAGCCCTTTTCGCCCATCCAAAAGTGCCCCCAAAGGAAGGCTTTGGGTAAAAGTGAACTCCCCAGGGGAGCCTTTACGCAGCCCCACATGCAACTGGTCCCTCCGCGTTCGCTGTTTCCGAGCATCCCTAAACATAGCCCTAGCCGGCATCGATGACGACTGAAAAATCAGGCCCCAGGAAATGCGTTGCGAGCCACTTTGGACCATCCAAAAGTGCCCCGAAAGGAAGGCTTTGGGTACAAGTGAACTCCCCAGGGGAGCCTTTACGCAGCCCCACATGCAACTGGACCCTCCGGGTTCGCTGTTTCTGAGCATCCCTAAACATAGCCCTAGCCGGCATCGAAGACGACTGAAAAATCAGGCCCCAGGAAATGCGTTACGAGCCCTTTTCGCCCATCCAAAAGTGCCCCCAAAGGAAGGCTTTGGGTACAAGTGAACTCCCCAGGGGAGCCTTTACGCAGCCCCACATGCAACTGGACTCTCCGGGTTCGCTGTTCCTGAGCAAACCTAAACGTAGCCCTAGCCGTCATCGGAGACGAGTGAAAAATCAGGCCCCAGGAAATGCGTTGCGAGCCACTTTGGACCATCCAAAAGTGCCCCGAAAGGAAGGCTTTGGGTACAAGTGAACTCCCCAGGGGAGCCTTTACGCAGCCCCACATACAACTGGACCCTCCGGGTTCAATTTTTCCGAGCAAACTTAAATAGAACCCTAGCCGGCATGGGAGAATCTGAAAAATCGGGCCCCAGAAAACACTTTGCAATCCCCTTTGGACCATCCAAAAGTGTCTCCAAAGGAAGGCTTTGGGTACAAGTGAACTCCCCAGCGGAGCCTTTATGCAGCCCCACATGCAACTGCAACCTCCGGGTTCGCTGTTTCCGAGCATCCCTAAACTTAGCCCTAGCCGGCAAAGAAGACGACTGAAAAATCAGGCCCCAGGAAATGCGTTGCGAGCCCTTTTCGCCCATCCAAAAGTACCCCCAAAGGAAGGCTTTGGGTACAAGAGAACTCCCCAGGGGAGCCTTTACGCAGCCCCACATGCAACTGGACCCTTCGGGTTCGATTTTTGCGAGCAACCCTAAATATATCCCTAGCCGGCATGGGAGAAGACTGAAAACCCGGGCCACAGAAAACGCGTTGCAAGCCCCTTTGGACCACCCAAAAGTGTCACCAAAGGAAGGCTTTGGGTACAAGTGAACTCCCCAGGGGAGCCTTTACGCAGCCCCACATGCAACTGGACCCTCCGGGTTCGCTGTTTCCGAGCATCCCTAAACATAGCCCTAGCCGGCATCGAAGACGACTGAAAAATCTGGCCCCAGTAAATGCGTTGCGAGCCCTTTTCGCCCATCCAAAAGTGCCCCCAAAGGAAGGCTTTGGGTACAAGTGAACTCCCCAGGGGAGCCTTTACGCAGCCCCACAAGCAACTGGACCCTCCGGGTTCGCTGTTTCCGAGCATCCCTAAACGTAGCCCTAGCCGTCATCGGATACGACTGAAAAATCAGGCCCCAGGAAATGCGTTACGAGCCCTTTTCGCCCATCCAGAAGTGCCCCCAAAGGAAGGCTTTGGGTACAAGTGAACTCCCCAGGGGAGCCTTTCCGCAGCCCCACATGCAACTGCAACCTCCGTGTTCGCTGTTTCCGAGCATCCCTAAACATAGCCCTAGCCGGCATCGATGACGACTGAAAAATCAGGCCCCAGGAAATGCGTTACGAGCCACTTTGGACCATCCAAAAGTGCCCCGAAAGGAAGGCTTTGGGTACAAGTGAACTCCCCAGGGGAGCCTTTACGCAGCCCCACATGCAACTGGACTCTCCGTGTTCGCTGTTCCTGAGCAAACCTAAACGTAGCCCTAGCCGTCATCGGAGACGAGTGAAAAATCAGGCCCCAGGAAATGCGTTGCGAGCCCTTTTCGCCCATCCAAAAGTGTCACCAAAGGAAGGCTTTGGGTACAAGTGAACTCCCCAGGGGAGCCTTTACGCAGCCCCACATGCAACTGGACTCTCCGGGTTCGCTGTTCCTGAGCAAACCTAAACGTAGCCCTAGAGGTCATCGGAGACGAGTGAAAAATCAGGCCCCAGGAAATGCGTTGCGAGCCACTTTGGACCATCCAAAAGTGCCCCGAAAGGAAGGCTTTGGGTACAAGTGAACTCCCCAGGGGAGCCTTTACGCAGCCCCACATACAACTGGACCCTCCGGGTTCAATTTTTCCGAGCAAACCTAAATAGAACCCTAGCCGGCATGGGAGAATTTGAAAATCGGGCCCCAGAAAATATTTTGTAATCCCCTTTGGACCATCCAAAAGTGTCTCCAAAGGAAGGCTTTGGGTACAAGTGAACTCCCCAGCGGAGCCTTTATGCAGCCCCACATGCAACTGGACCCTCCGGGTTCGCTGTTTCCGAGCATCCCTAAACATAGCCCTAGCCGGCAAAGAAGACGACTGAAAAATCAGGCCCCAGGAAATGCGTTGCGAGCCCTTTTCGCCCATCCAAAAGTACCCCCAAAGGAAGGCTTTGGGTACAAGAGAACTCCCCAGGGGAGCCTTTACGCAGCCCCACATGCAACTGGACCCTTCGGGTTCGATTTTTGCGAGCAACCCTAAATATATCCCTAGCCGGCATGGGAGAAGACTGAAAACCCGGGCCACAGAAAACGCGTTGCAAGCCCCTTTGGACCACCCAAAAGTGTCACCAAAGGAAGGCTTTGGGTACAAGTGAACTCCCCAGGGGAGCCTTTACGCAGCCCCACATGCAACTGGACCCTCCGGGTTCGCTGTTTCCGAGCATCCCTAAACATAGCCCTAGCCGGCATCGAAGACGACTGAAAAATCTGGCCCCAGTAAATGCGTTGCGAGCCCTTTTCGCCCATCCAAAAGTGCCCCCAAAGGAAGGCTTTGGGTACAAGTGAACTCCCCAGGGGAGCCTTTACGCAGCCCCACATGCAACTGGACCCTCCGGGTTCGCTGTTTCCGAGCATCCCTAAACGTAGCCCTAGCCGTCATACGATACGACTGAAAAATCAGGCCCCAGGAAATGCGTTACGAGCCCTTTTCGCCCATCCAGAAGTGCCCCCAAAGGAAGGCTTTGGGTACAAGTGAACTCCCCAGGGGAGCCTTTCCGCAGCCCCACATGCAACTGGACCCTCCGGGTTCGCTGTTTCCGAGCATCCCTAAACATAGCCCTAGCCGGCATCGATGACGACTGAAAAATCAGGTCCCAGGAAATGCGTTGCGAGCCCTTTTCGCCCATCCAAAAGTGTCACCAAAGGAAGGCTTTGGGTACAAGTGAACTCCCCAGGGGAGCCTTTACGCAGCCCCACATGCAACTGGACTCTCCGGGTTCGCTGTTCCTGAGCAAACCTAAACGTAGCCCTAGAGGTCATCGGAGACGAGTGAAAAATCAGGCCCCAGGAAATGCGTTGCGAGCCACTTTGGACCATCCAAAAGTGCCCCGAAAGGAAGGCTTTGGGTACAAGTGAACTCCCCAGGGGAGCCTTTACGCAGCCCCACATACAACTGGACCCTCCGGGTTCAATTTTTCCGAGCAAACGTAAATAGAACCCTAGCCGGCATGGGAGAATTTGAAAATCGGGCCCCAGAAAATATTTTGTAATCCCCTTTGGACCATCCAAAAGTGTCTCCAAAGGAAGGCTTTGGGTACAAGTGAACTCCCCAGCGGAGCCTTTATGCAGCCCCACATGCAACTGGACCCTCCGGGTTCGCTGTTTCCGAGCATCCCTAAACATAGCCCTAGCCGGCAAAGAAGACGACTGAAAAATCAGGCCCCAGGAAATGCGTTGCGAGCCCTTTTCGCCCATCCAAAAGTACCCCCAAAGGAAGGCTTTGGGTACAAGAGAACTCCCCAGGGGAGCCTTTACGCAGCCCCACATGCAACTGGACCCTTCGGGTTCGATTTTTGCGAGCAACCCTAAATATATCCCTAGCCGGCATGGGAGAAGACTGAAAACCCGGGCCACAGAAAACGCGTTGCAAGCCCCTTTGGACCACCCAAAAGTGCCCCCAAAGGAAGGCTTTGGGTACAAGTGAACTCCCCAGGGGAGCCTTTACGCAGCCCCACATGCAACTGGACCCTCCGGGTTCGCTGTTTCCGAGCATCCCTAAACGTAGCCCTAGCCGTCATCGGATACGACTGAAAAATCAGGCCCCAGGAAATGCGTTACGAGCCCTTTTCGCCCATCCAGAAGTGCCCCCAAAGGAAGGCTTTGGGTACAAGTGAACTCCCCAGGGGAGCCTTTCCGCAGCCCCACATGCAACTGGACCCTCCGGGTTCGCTGTTTCCGAGCATCCCTAAACATAGCCCTAGCCGGCATCGATGACGACTGAAAAATCAGGCCCCAGGAAATGCGTTGCGAGCCCTTTTCGCCCATCCAAAAGTGCCCCCAAAGGAAGGCTTTGGGTACAAGTGAACTCCCCAGGGGAGTCTTTACGCAGCCCCACATGCAACTGGACCCTCCGGGTTCGATTTTTCCGAGCAAACCTAAATAGAACCCCAGCCGGCTTGAGAGAATCTGAAAAACCGGGCCCCAGAAAACACGTTGCAATCCCCTTTGGACCATCCAAAAGTGTCACCAAAGGAAGGCTTTGGGTATAAGTGAACTCCCCAGGGGAGCCTTTATGCAGCCCCACATGCAACTGGACCCTCCGGGTTCGCTGTTTCCGAGCATCCCTAAACATAGCCCTAGCCGGCAAAGAAGACGAGTGAAAAATCAGGCCCCAGGAAATGCGTTGCGAGCCCTTTTCGCCCATCCAAAAGTACCCCCAAAGGAAGGCTTTGGGTACAAGTGAACTCCCCAGGGGAGCCTTTACGCAGCCCCACATGCAACTGGACCCTTCGGGTTCGATTTTTCCGAGCAACCCTAAATATATCCCTAGCTGGCATGGGAGAAGACTGAAAACCCGGGCCACAGAAAACGCGTTGCAAGCCCCTTTGGACCATCCAAAAGTGTCACCAAAGGAAGGCTTTGGGTACAAGTGAACTCCCCAGGGGAGCCTTTATGCAGCCCCACATGCAACTTGACCCTCCGGGTTCGCTTTTTCCGAGCATCCCTAAACATAGCCCTAGCCGGCATCGATGACGACTGAAAAATCAGGCCCCAGGAAATGCGTTACGAGCCCTTTTCGCCCATCCAAAAGTGCCCCCAAAGGAAGGCTTTGGGTACAAGTGAACTCCCCAGGGGAGCCTTTACGCAGCCCCACATGCAACTGGACACTCCGGGTTCGCTGTTTCCGAGCATCCCTAAACATAGTCCTAGCCGGCATAAATGACGACTGAAAAATCAGGCCCACGGAAATGTGTTGCGAGCCCCTTTGGACCATCCAAAAGTGCCCCCAAAGGAAGGCTTTGGGTACAAGTGAACTCCCCAGGGGAGCCTTTACGCAGCCCCACATGCAACTGGACCCTCCGGGTTCGATTTTTCCGAGCAAACCTAAATAGATCCCTAGCCGGCATGGTAGAATATGAAAAACCGGGCCCCAGAAAACACGTTGCAATCCCCTTTGGACTATCCAAAAGTGCCCCCAAAGGAAGGCTTTGGGTACAAGTGAACTCCGCAGGGGAGCCTTTACGCAGCCCCACATGCAACTGGATACTCCGGGTTTGCTGTTTCCAAGCAACCCTAAATATATCCCTAGCCGGCATGGGAGAAGACTGAAAAACCGAGCCCCAGAAAACGCGTTGCAAGCCCCTTTGGACCATCCAAAAGTGTCACCAAAGGAAGGCTTTGGGTACAAGTGAACTCCCCAGGGGAGCCTTTACGCAGCCCCACATGCAACTGGACCCTCCGGGTTCGCTGTTTCCGAGCATCCCTAAACATAGCCCTAGCCGGCATCGAAGACGACGGAAAAATCAGTCCCCAGGAAATGCGTTGCGAGCCCTTTTCGCCCATCCAAAAGTACCCCCAAAGGAAGGCTTTGGGTACAAGAGAACTCCCCAGGGGAGCCTTTACGCAGCCTCAAGTGCAACTGGACCCTCCGGTTTCGCTGTTCCTGAGCAAACCTAAACGTAGCCCTAGCCTTCATCGGAGACGAGTGAAAAATCAGGCCCCAGGAAATGCGTTGCGAGCCACTTTGGACCATCCAAAAGTGCCCCCAAAGGAAGGCTTTGGGTACAAGTGAACTCCCCAGGGGAGCCTTTACGCAGCCCCACATGCAACTGGACCCTCCGGGTTTGCTGTTTCCAAGCAACACTAAATATATCCCTAGCCGGCATGGGAGAAGACTGAAAAACCGAGCCCCAGAAAACGCGTTGCAAGCCCCTTTGGACCATCCAAAAGTGTCACCAAAGGAAGGCTTTGGGTACAAGTGAACTCCCCAGGGGAGCCTTTACGCAGCCCCACATGCAACTGGACCCTTCGGGTTCGCTGTTTCCGAGCATCCCTAAACATAGCCCTAGCCAACATCGAAGACAACTGAAAAATCAGTCCCCAGGAAATGCGTTCTGAGGCCTTTTCTCCAATAGAAATGTGCCCCCAAAGGAATACTTTGGGTACAAGTGAACTCCCCAGGGGAGCCTTTACGCAGCCCCACATGCAACTGGACCCTCCGCGTTCGCTGTTTCCGAGCATCCCTAAACATAGCCCTAGCCGGCATCGAAGACGACTGAAAAATCAGGCCCCAGGCAATGCGTTGCGAGCCCTTTTCGCCCATCCAAAAGTGCCCCCAAAGGAAGGCTTTGGGTACAAGTGAACTCCCCAGGGGAGCCTTTACGCAGCCCCACATGCAACTGGACCCTCCGGGTTCGCTGTTTCCGAGCATCCCTAAACGTAGCCCTAGCCGGCATCGGAGACGACTGAAAAATCAGGCCCCAGGAAATGCGTTACGAGCCCTTTTCTCCCATCCAAAAGTGCCCCCAAAGGAAGACTTTGGGTACAAGTGAACTCCCCAGGGGAGCCTTTACGCAGCCCCACATGCAACTGGACCCTCCGGGTTCGCTGTTCCTGAGCAAACCTAAACGTAGCCCTTGCCCTCATCGGAGACGAGTGAAAAATCAGGCCCACGGAAATGCGTTACGAGCCCTTTTCGCCCATCCAAAAGTGCCCCCAAAGGAAGGCTTTGGGTACAAGTGAACTCCCCAGGGGAGCCTTTACGCAGCCCCACATGCAACTGGACCCTCCGCGTTCGCTGTTCCTGAGCAAACCTAAACGTAGCCCTAGCCGTCATCGGAGACGAGTGAAAAATCAGGCCCCAGGAAATGCGTTGAGAGCCACTTTGGACCATCCAAAAGTGCCCCCAAAGGAAGGCTTTGGGTACAAGTGAACTCCCCAGCGGAGCCTTTACGCAGCCCCACATGCAACTGGACCCTTCGGGTTCGCTGTTTCCGAGCATCCCTAAACATAGACCTAGCCAACATCGAAGACAACTGAAAAATCAGGCCCACGGAAATGCGTTGCGAACCACTTTGGACCATCCAAAAGTGCCCCGAAAGGAAGGCTTTGGGTACAAGTGAACTCCCCAGGGGAGCCTTTACGCAGCCCCACATACAACTGGACCCTCCGGGTTCGATTTTTCCGAGCAAACCTAAATAGAACCCTAGCCGGCATGGGAGAATCTGAAAAACCGGGCCCCAGAAAACACGTTGCAATCCCCTTTGGACCATCCAAAAGTGCCCCCAAAGGAAGGCTTTGGGTACAAGTGAACTCCGCAGGGGAGCCTTTACGCAGCCCCACATGCAACTGGACCCTCCGGGTTCGCTGTTTCCGAGCATCCCTAAACATAGCCCTAGCCGTCATCGGAGACGACTGAAAAATCAGGCCCCAGGAAATGCGTTGAGAGCCACTTTGGACCACCCAAAAGTGCCCCCAAAGGAAGGCTTTGGGTACAAGTGAACTCCCCAGGGGAGCCTTTACGCAGCCCCACATGCAACTGGACACTCCGGGTTTGCTGTTTCCAAGCAACCCTAAATATATCCCTAGCCGGCATGGGAGAAGACTGAAAAACCGAGCCCCAGAAAACGCGTTGCAAGCCCCTTTGGACCATCCAAAAGTGTCACCAAAGGAAGGCTTTGGGTACAAGTGAACTCCCCAGGGGAGCCTTTACGCAGCCCCACATGCAACTGGACCCTCCGGGTTTGCTGTTTCCAAGCAACCCTAAATATATCCCTAGCCGGCATGGGAGAAGACTGAAAAACCGAGCCCCAGAAAACGCGTTGCAAGCCCCTTTGGACCATCCAAAAGTGTCACCAAAGGAAGGCTTTGGGTACAAGTGAACTCCCCAGGGGAGCCTTTACGCAGCCCCACATGCAACTGGACCCTCCGGGTTCGCTGTTTCCGAGCATCCCTAAACATAGCCCTAGCCGGCATCGAAGACGACGGAAAAATCAGGCCCCAGGAAATGCGTTACGAGCCCTTTTCGCCCATCCAAAAGTGCCCCCAAAGGAAGGCTTTGGGTACAAGTGAACTCCCCAGGGGAGCCTTTACGCAGCCCCACATGCAACTGGACTCTCCGGGTTCGCTGTTCCTGAGCAAACCTAAATATACCCCTAGCCGGCATGGGAGAAGACTGAAAAACCGGGCCCCAGGAAACGCGATGCAAGCCCCTTTGGACCATCCAAAAGTGTCACAAAAGGAAGGCTTTGGGTACAAGTGAACTCCCCAGGGGAGCCTTTACGCAGCCCCACATGCAACTGAAACCTCCGGGTTCGCTGTTTCCGAGCATCCCTAAACATAGCCCTAGCCGGCATCGAAGACGACGGAAAAATCAGGCCCCAGGAAATGCGTTGCGAGCCCTTTTTGCCCATCCAAAAGTACCCCAAAAGGAAGGCTTTGGGTACAAGTGAACTCTCCAGGGGAGCCTTTACGCAGCCTCACGTGCAACTGGACCCTCCGGTTTCGCTGTTCCTGAGCAAACCTAAACGTAGCCCTAGCCTTCATCGGAGACGAGTGAAAAATCAGGCCCCAGGAAATGCGTTGCGAGCCACTTTGGACCATCCAAAAGTGCCCCCAAAGGAAGGCTTTGGGTACAAGTGAACTCCCCAGGGGAGCCTTTACGCAGCCCCACATGCAACTGGACCCTTCGGGTTCGCTGTTTCCGAGCATCCCTAAACATAGCCCTAGCCAACATCGAAGACAACTGAAAAATCAGTCCCCAGGAAATGCGTTCTGAGGCCTTTTCTCCAATAGAAATGTGCCCCCAAAGGAATACTTTGGGTACAAGTGAACTCCCCAGGGGAGCCTTTACGCAGCCCCACATGCAACTGGACCCTCCGCGTTCGCTGTTTCCGAGCATCCCTAAACATAGCCCTAGCCGGCATCGAAGACGACTGAAAAATCAGGCCCCAGGCAATGCGTTGCGAGCCCTTTTCGCCCATCCAAAAGTGCCCCCAAAGGAAGGCTTTGGGTACAAGTGAACTCCCCAGGGGAGCCTTTACGCAGCCCCACATGCAACTGGACCCTCCGGGTTCGCTGTTTCCGAGCATCCCTAAACGTAGCCCTAGCCGGCATCGGAGACGACTGAAAAATCAGGCCCCAGGAAATGCGTTACGAGCCCTTTTCTCCCATCCAAAAGTGCCCCCAAAGGAAGACTTTGGGTACAAGTGAACTCCCCAGGGGAGCCTTTACGCAGCCCCACATGCAACTGGACCCTCCGGGTTCGCTGTTCCTGAGCAAACCTAAACGTAGCCCTTGCCCTCATCGGAGACGAGTGAAAAATCAGGCCCACGGAAATGCGTTACGAGCCCTTTTCGCCCATCCAAAAGTGCCCCCAAAGGAAGGCTTTGGGTACAAGTGAACTCCCCAGGGGAGCCTTTACGCAGCCCCACATGCAACTGGACCCTCCGCGTTCGCTGTTCCTGAGCAAACCTAAACGTAGCCCTAGCCGTCATCGGAGACGAGTGAAAAATCAGGCCCCAGGAAATGCGTTGAGAGCCACTTTGGACCATCCAAAAGTGCCCCCAAAGGAAGGCTTTGGGTACAAGTGAACTCCCCAGCGGAGCCTTTACGCAGCCCCACATGCAACTGGACCCTTCGGGTTCGCTGTTTCCGAGCATCCCTAAACATAGACCTAGCCAACATCGAAGACAACTGAAAAATCAGGCCCACGGAAATGCGTTGCGAACCACTTTGGACCATCCAAAAGTGCCCCGAAAGGAAGGCTTTGGGTACAAGTGAACTCCCCAGGGGAGCCTTTACGCAGCCCCACATACAACTGGACCCTCCGGGTTCGATTTTTCCGAGCAAACCTAAATAGAACCCTAGCCGGCATGGGAGAATCTGAAAAACCGGGCCCCAGAAAACACGTTGCAATCCCCTTTGGACCATCCAAAAGTGCCCCCAAAGGAAGGCTTTGGGTACAAGTGAACTCCGCAGGGGAGCCTTTACGCAGCCCCACATGCAACTGGACCCTCCGGGTTCGCTGTTTCCGAGCATCCCTAAACATAGCCCTAGCCGTCATCGGAGACGACTGAAAAATCAGGCCCCAGGAAATGCGTTGAGAGCCACTTTGGACCACCCAAAAGTGCCCCCAAAGGAAGGCTTTGGGTACAAGTGAACTCCCCAGGGGAGCCTTTACGCAGCCCCACATGCAACTGGACACTCCGGGTTTGCTGTTTCCAAGCAACCCTAAATATATCCCTAGCCGGCATGGGAGAAGACTGAAAAACCGAGCCCCAGAAAACGCGTTGCAAGCCCCTTTGGACCATCCAAAAGTGTCACCAAAGGAAGGCTTTGGGTACAAGTGAACTCCCCAGGGGAGCCTTTACGCAGCCCCACATGCAACTGGACCCTCCGGGTTTGCTGTTTCCAAGCAACCCTAAATATATCCCTAGCCGGCATGGGAGAAGACTGAAAAACCGAGCCCCAGAAAACGCGTTGCAAGCCCCTTTGGACCATCCAAAAGTGTCACCAAAGGAAGGCTTTGGGTACAAGTGAACTCCCCAGGGGAGCCTTTACGCAGCCCCACATGCAACTGGACCCTCCGGGTTCGCTGTTTCCGAGCATCCCTAAACATAGCCCTAGCCGGCATCGAAGACGACGGAAAAATCAGGCCCCAGGAAATGCGTTACGAGCCCTTTTCGCCCATCCAAAAGTGCCCCCAAAGGAAGGCTTTGGGTACAAGTGAACTCCCCAGGGGAGCCTTTACGCAGCCCCACATGCAACTGGACTCTCCGGGTTCGCTGTTCCTGAGCAAACCTAAATATACCCCTAGCCGGCATGGGAGAAGACTGAAAAACCGGGCCCCAGGAAACGCGATGCAAGCCCCTTTGGACCATCCAAAAGTGTCACAAAAGGAAGGCTTTGGGTACAAGTGAACTCCCCAGGGGAGCCTTTACGCAGCCCCACATGCAACTGAAACCTCCGGGTTCGCTGTTTCCGAGCATCCCTAAACATAGCCCTAGCCGGCATCGAAGACGACGGAAAAATCAGGCCCCAGGAAATGCGTTGCGAGCCCTTTTTGCCCATCCAAAAGTACCCCAAAAGGAAGGCTTTGGGTACAAGTGAACTCTCCAGGGGAGCCTTTACGCAGCCTCACGTGCAACTGGACCCTCCGGTTTCGCTGTTCCTGAGCAAACCTAAACGTAGCCCTAGCCTTCATCGGAGACGAGTGAAAAATCAGGCCCCAGGAAATGCGTTGCGAGCCACTTTGGACCATCCAAAAGTGCCCCCAAAGGAAGGCTTTGGGTACAAGTGAACTCCCCAGGGAGCCTTTACGCAGCCCCACATGCAACTGGACCCTCCGGGTTTGCGGTTTCCAAGCAACACTAAATATATCCCTAGCCGGCATGGGAGAAGACTGAAAAACCGAGCCCCAGAAAACGCGTTGCAAGCCCCTTTGGACCATCCAAAAGTGTCACCAAAGGAAGGCTTTGGGTACAAGTGAACTCCCCAGGGGAGCCTTTACGCAGCCCCACATGCAACTGGACCCTTCGGGTTCGCTGTTTCCGAGCATCCCTAAACATAGCCCTAGCCAACATCGAAGACAACTGAAAAATCAGTCCCCAGGAAATGCGTTCCGAGGCCTTTTCTCCAATACAAATGTGCCCCCAAAGGAATACTTTGGGTACAAGTGAACTCCCCAGGGGAGCCTTTACGCAGCCCCACATGCAACTGGACCCTCCGCGTTCGCTGTTTCCGAGCATCCCTAAACATAGCCCTAGCCGGCATCGAAGACGACTGAAAAATCAGGCCCCAGGAAATGCGTTGCGAGCCCTTTTCGCCCATCCAAAAGTGCCCCCAAAGGAAGGCTTTGGGTACAAGTGAACTCCCCAGGGGAGCCTTTACGCAGCCCCACATGCAACTGGACCCTCCGCGTTCGCTGTTCCTGAGCAAACCTAAACGTAGCCCTAGCCGTCATCGGAGACGAGTGAAAAATCAGGCCCCAGGAAATGCGTTGAGAGCCACTTTGGACCATCCAAAAGTGCCCCCAAAGGAAGGCTTTGGGTACAAGTGAACTCCCCAGGGGAGCCTTTACGCAGCCCCACATGCAACTGGACCCTTCGGGTTCGCTGTTTCCGAGCATCCCTAAACATAGACCTAGCCAACATCGAAGACAACTGAAAAATCAGGCCCACGGAAATGCGTTGCGAACCACTTTGGACCATCCAAAAGTGCCCCGAAAGGAAGGCTTTGGGTACAAGTGAACTCCCCAGGGGAGCCTTTACGCAGCCCCACATACAACTGGACCCTCCGGGTTCGATTTTTCCGAGCAAACCTAAATAGAACCCTAGCCGGCATGGGAGAATCTGAAAAACCGGGCCCCAGAAAACACGTTGCAATCCCCTTTGGACCATCCAAAAGTGCCCCCAAAGGAAGGCTTTGGGTACAAGTGAACTCCGCAGGGGAGCCTTTACGCAGCCCCACATGCAACTGGACCCTCCGGGTTCGCTGTTTCCGAGCATCCCTAAACATAGCCCTAGCCGGCATCGGAGACGACTGAAAAATCAGGCCCCAGGAAATGCGTTGAGAGCCACTTTGGACCACCCAAAATTGCCCCCAAAGGAAGGCTTTGGGTACAAGTGAACTCCCCAGGGGAGCCTTTACGCAGCCCCACATGCAACTGGACACTCCGGGTTTGCTGTTTCCAAGCAACCCTAAATATATCCCTAGCCGGCATGGGAGAAGACTGAAAAACCGAGCCCCAGAAAACGCGTTGCAAGCCCCTTTGGACCATCCAAAAGTGTCACCAAAGGAAGGCTTTGGGTACAAGTGAACTCCCCAGGGGAGCCTTTACGCAGCCCCACATGCAACTGGACCCTCCGGGTTTGCTGTTTCCAAGCAACCCTAAATATATCCCTAGCCGGCATGGGAGAAGACTGAAAAACCGAGCCCCAGAAAACGCGTTGCAAGCCCCTTTGGACCATCCAAAAGTGTCACCAAAGGAAGGCTTTGGGTACAAGTGAACTCCCCAGGGGAGCCTTTACGCAGCCCCACATGCAACTGAAACCTCCGGGTTCGCTGTTTCCGAGCATCCCTAAACATAGCCCTAGCCGGCATCGAAGACGACGGAAAAATCAGGCCCCAGGAAATGCGTTGCGAGCCCTTTTCGCCCATCCAAAAGTACCCCCAAAGGAAGGCTTGGGTAAAAGTGAACTCCCCAGGGGAGCCTTTACGCAGCCCCACATGCAACTGGACCCTCCGGGTTTGCTGTTTCCGAGCAACCCTAAATATATCCCTAGCCGGCATGGGAGAAGACTGAAAAACCGAGCCCCAGAAAACGCGTTGCAAGCCCCTTTGGACCATCCAAAAGTGTCACCAAAGGAAGGCTTTGGGTACAAGAGAACTCCCCAGGGGAGCCTTTACGCAGCCCCACATGCAACTGGACCCTCCGGGTTTGCTGTTTCCAAGCAACCCTAAATATATCCCTAGCCGGCATGGGAGAAGACTGAAAAACCGAGCCCCAGAAAACGCGTTGCAAGCCCCTTTGGACCATCCAAAAGTGTCACCAAAGGAAGGCTTTGGGTACAAGTGAACTCCCCAGGGGAGCCTTTACGCAGCCCCACATGCAACTGGACCCTCCGGGTTCGCTGTTTCCGAGCATCCCTAAACATAGCCCTAGCCGGCATCGAAGACGACGGAAAAATCAGGCCCCAGGAAATGCGTTGCGAGCCCTTTTCGCCCATCCAAAAGTACCCCCAAAGGAAGGCTTTGGGTACAAGAGAACTCCCCAGGGGAGCCTTTACGCAGCCTCAAGTGCAACTGGACCCTCCGGGTTCGCTGTTCCTGAGCAAACCTAAACGTAGCCCTAGCCTTCATCGGAGACGAGTGAAAAATCAGGCCCCAGGAAATGCGTTGCGAGCCACTTTGGACCATCCAAAAGTGCCCCGAAAGGAAGGCTTTGGGTACAAGTGAACTCCCCAGGGGAGCCTTTACGCAGCCCCACATGCAACTGGACCCTCCGGGTTCGCTGTTTCCGAGCATCCCTAAACGTAGCCCTAGCCGGCATCGAAGACGACTGAAAAATCAGGCCCCAGGAAATGCATTACGAGCCCTTTTCTCCCATCCTAATGTGCCCCCAAAGGAAGGCTTTGGGTACAAGTGAACTCCCCAGGGGAGCCTTTACGCAGCCCCACATGCAACTGGACTCTCCGTGTTCGCTGTTCCTGAGCAAACCTAAACGTAGCCCTAGCCGTCATCGGAGACGAGTGAAAAATCAGGCCCCAGGAAATGCGTTGCGAGCCCCTTTGGACCATCCAAAAGTGTCACCAAAGGAAGGCTTTGGGTACAAGTGAACTCCCCAGGGGAGCCTTTACGCAGCCCCACATGCAACTGGACCCTCCGGGTTCGCTGTTTCCGAGCATCCCTAAACATAGCCCTAGCCGGCATCGAAGACGACGGAAAAATCAGGCCCCAGGAAATGCGTTCAGAGCCACTTTGGACCATCCAAAAGTGCCCCCAAAGGAAGGCTTTGGGTACAAGTGAACTCCCCAGGGGAGCCTTTACGCAGCCCCACATGCAACTGGACCCTCCGGGTTTGCTGTTTCCAAGCAACACTAAATATATCCCTAGCCGGCATGGGAGAAGACTGAAAAACCGAGCCCCAGAAAACGCGTTGCAAGCCCTTTGGACCATCCAAAAGTGTCACCAAAGGAAGGCTTTGGGTACAAGTGAACTCCCCAGGGGAGCCTTTACGCAGCCCCACATGCAACTGGACCCTTCGGGTTCGCTGTTTCCGAGCATCCCTAAACATAGCCCTAGCCAACATCGAAGACAACTGAAAAATCAGTCCCCAGGAAATGCGTTCCGAAGCCTTTTCTCCCATCCTAATGTGCCCCCAAAGGAATACTTTGGGTACAAGTGAACTCCCCAGAGGAGCCTTACCGCAGCCCCACATGCAACTGCAACCTCCGGGTTCGCTGTTTCCGAGCAACCCTAAATATACCCCTAGCCGGCATGGGAGAAGACTGAAAAACCGGGCCCCAGAAAAAGCGTTGCAAGCCCCTTTGGACCATCCAAAAGTGCCCCCAAAGGAAGGCTTTGGGTACATCTGAAGTTCCCAGGGGAGCGTTTACGCAGCCCCACATGCAACTGGACCCTCCGGGTTCGCTGTTTCCGAGAATCCCTAAACATAGCCCTAGCCGGCATCGAAGACCATCGAAAAATCAGTCCCCAGGAAACGCGATGCAAGCCCCTTTGGACCATCCAAAAGTGTCACAAAAGGAAGGCTTTGGGTACAAGTGAACTCCCCAGGGGAGCATTTACGCAGCCCCACATGCAACTGGTCCCTCCGGGTTCGCTGTTTCCGAGCATCCCTAAACATAGCCCTAGCCGGCATCGATGACGACTGAAAAATCAGGCCCCAGGAAATGCGTTGCGAGCCCTTTTCGCCCATCCAAAAGTGCCCCCAAAGGAAGGCTTTGGGTACAAGTGAACTCCCCAGGGGAGCCTTTACGCAGCCCCACATGCAACTGGACTCTCCGTGTTCGCTGTTCCTGAGCAAACCTAAACGTAGCCCTAGCCGTCATCGGAGACGAGTGAAAAATCAGGCCCCAGGAAATGCGTTGCGAGCCCCTTTGGACCATCCAAAAGTGTCACCAAAGGAAGGCTTTGGGTACAAGTGAACTCCCCAGGGGAGCCTTTACGCAGCCCCACATGCAACTGGACCCTCCGGGTTCGCTGTTTCCGAGCATCCCTAAACGTAGCCCTAGCCGGCATCGAAGACGACGGAAAAATCAGGCCCCAGGAAATGCGTTGCAAGCCCCTTTGGACCATCCAAACGTGCCCCCAAAGGAAGGCTTTGGGTACAAGTGAACTCCCCAGGGGAGCCTTTACGCAGCCCCACATGCAACTGGACCCTCCGGGTTTGCTGTTTCCAAGCAACCCTAAATATATCCCTAGCCGGCATGGGAGAAGACTGAAAAACCGAGCCCCAGAAAACGCGTTGCAAGCCCCTTTGGACCATCCAAAAGTGTCACAAAAGGAAGGCTTTGGGTACAAGTGAACTCCCCAGGGGAGCCTTTACGCAGCCCCACATGCAACTGGACCCTTCGGGTTCGCTGTTTCCGAGCATCCCTAAACATAGCCCTAGCCAACATCGAAGACAACTGAAAAATCAGTCCCCCGGTAATGCGTTCCGAAGCCTTTTCTCCCATCCTAATGTGCCCCCAAAGGAATACTTTGGGTACAAGTGAACTCCCCAGGGGAGCCTTACCGCAGCCCCACATGCAACTGCAACCTCCGGGTTCGCTGTTTCCGAGCAACCCTAAATATACCCCTAGCCGGCATGGGAGAAGACTGAAAAACCGGGCCCCAGAAAAAGCGTTGCAAGCCCTTTGGACCATCCAAAAGTGCCCCCAAAAAAAGGCTTTGGGTACATCTGAAGTTCCCAGGGGAGCTTTTACGCAGCCCCACATGCAACTGGACCCTCCGGGTTCGCTGTTTCCGAGAATCCCTAAACATAGCCCTAGCCGGCATCGAAGACCATCGAAAAATCAGTCCCCAGGAAACGCGATGCAAGCCCCTTTGGACCATCCAAAAGTGTCACAATAGGAAGGCTTTGGGTACAAGTGAACTCCCCAGGGGAGCATTTACGCAGCCCCACATGCAACTGGACCCTCCGGGTTCGCTGTTTCCGAGCATCCCAAAACATAGCCCTAGCCGGCATCGATGACGACTGAAAAATCAGGCCCCAGGAAATGCGTTGCGAGCCCTTTTCGCCCATCCAAAAGTGCCCCCAAAGGAAGGCTTTGGGTAAAAGTGAACTCCCCAGGGGAGCCTTTACGCAGCCCCACATGCAACTGGACCCTCCGGGTTCGCTGTTTCCGAGCATCCCTAAACATAGCCCTAGCCGGCATCGATGACGACTGAAAAATCAGGCCCCAGGCAATGCGTTGCGAGCCACTTTGGACCATCCAAAAGTGCCCCGAAAGGAAGGCTTTGGGTACAAGTGAACTCCCCAGGGGAGCCTTTACGCAGCCCCACATGCAACTGGACCCTCCGGGTTCGCTGTTTCTGAGCATCCCTAAACATAGCCCTAGCCGGCATCGAAGACGACTGAAAAATCAGGCCCCAGGAAATGCGTTACGAGCCCTTTTCGCCCATCCAAAAGTGCCCCCAAAGGAAGGCTTTGGGTACAAGTGAACTCCCCAGGGGAGCCTTTACGCAGCCCCACATGCAACTGGACTCTCCGGGTTCGCTGTTCCTGAGCAAACCTAAACGTAGCCCTAGCCGTCATCGGAGACGAGTGAAAAATCAGGCCCCAGGAAATGCGTTGCGAGCCACTTTGGACCATCCAAAAGTGCCCCGAAAGGAAGGCTTTGGGTACAAGTGAACTCCCCAGGGGAGCCTTTACGCAGCCCCACATACAACTGGACCCTCCGGGTTCAATTTTTCCGAGCAAACTTAAATAGAACCCTAGCCGGCATGGGAGAATCTGAAAAATCGGGCCCCAGAAAACACTTTGCAATCCCCTTTGGACCATCCAAAAGTGTCTCCAAAGGAAGGCTTTGGGTACAAGTGAACTCCCCAGCGGAGCCTTTATGCAGCCCCACATGCAACTGCAACCTCCGGGTTCGCTGTTTCCGAGCATCCCTAAACTTAGCCCTAGCCGGCAAAGAAGACGACTGAAAAATCAGGCCCCAGGAAATGCGTTGCGAGCCCTTTTCGCCCATCCAAAAGTACCCCAAAGGAAGGCTTTGGGTACAAGAGAACTCCCCAGGGGAGCCTTTACGCAGCCCCACATGCAACTGGACCCTTCGGGTTCGATTTTTGCGAGCAACCCTAAATATATCCCTAGCCGGCATGGGAGAAGACTGAAAACCCGGGCCACAGAAAACGCGTTGCAAGCCCCTTTGGACCACCCAAAAGTGTCACCAAAGGAAGGCTTTGGGTACAAGTGAACTCCCCAGGGGAGCCTTTACGCAGCCCCACATGCAACTGGACCCTCCGGGTTCGCTGTTTCCGAGCATCCCTAAACATAGCCCTAGCCGGCATCGAAGACGACTGAAAAATCTGGCCCCAGTAAATGAGTTGCGAGCCCTTTTCGCCCATCCAAAAGTGCCCCCAAAGGAAGGCTTTGGGTACAAGTGAACTCCCCAGGGGAGCCTTTACGCAGCCCCACAAGCAACTGGACCCTCCGGGTTCGCTGTTTCCGAGCATCCCTAAACGTAGCCCTAGCCGTCATCGGATACGACTGAAAAATCAGGCCCCAGGAAATGCGTTACGAGCCCTTTTCGCCCATCCAGAAGTGCCCCCAAAGGAAGGCTTTGGGTACAAGTGAACTCCCCAGGGGAGCCTTTCCGCAGCCCCACATGCAACTGCAACCTCCGTGTTCGCTGTTTCCGAGCATCCCTAAACATAGCCCTAGCCGGCATCGATGACGACTGAAAAATCAGGCCCCAGGAAATGCGTTACGAGCCCTTTTCGCCCATCCAAAAGTGCCCCGAAAGGAAGGCTTTGGGTACAAGTGAACTCCCCAGGGGAGCCTTTACGCAGCCCCACATGCAACTGGACACTCCGGGTTCGCTGTTTCCGAGCATCCCTAAACATAGTCCTAGCCGGCATAAATGACGACTGAAAAATCAGGCCCACGGAAATGTGTTGCGAGCCCCTTTGGACCATCCAAAAGTGCCCCAAAGGAAGGCTTTGGGTACAAGTGAACTCCCCAGGGGAGCCTTTACGCAGCCCCACATGCAACTGGACCCTCCGGGTTCGATTTTTCCGAGCAAACCTAAATAGATCCCTAGCCGGCATGGTAGAATATGAAAAACCGGGGCCCCAGAAAACACGTTGCAATCCCCTTTGGACCATCCAAAAGTGTCACCAAAGGAAGGCTTTGGGTACAAGTGAACTCCCCAGGGGAGCCTTTACACAGCCCCACATGCAACTGGACACTCCGGGTTCGCTGTTTCTGAGCATCCCTAAACATAGTCCTAGCCGGCATCGAAGACGACTGAAAAATCAGGCCCCAGGAAATGCGTTACGAGCCCTTTTCGCCCATCCAAAAGTGCCCCCAAAGGAAGGCTTTGGGTACATCTGAAGTTCCCAGGGGAGCCTTTACGCAGCCCCACATGCAACTGGACCCTCCGGGTTCGCTGTTCCTGAGCAAACCTAAACCTAGCCCTTGCCGTCATCGGAGACGGGTGAAAAATCAGGCCCACGGAAATGCGTTGCTAGCCCCTTTGGACCATCCAAAAGTGCCCCCAAAGGAAGGCTTTGGGTACAAGTGAACTCCCCAGGGGAGCCTTTCCGCAGCCCCACATGCAACTGGACCCTTCGGGTTCGCTGTTTCCGAGCATCCCTAAACATAGCCCTAGCCAACATCGAAGACAACTGAAAAATCAGTCCCCAGGAAATGCGTTCCGAGGCCTTTTCTCCAATACAAATGTGCCCCCAAAGGAATACTTTGGGTACAAGTGAACTCCCCAGGGGAGCCTTTACGCAGCCCCACATGCAACTGGACCCTCCGCGTTCGCTGTTTCCGAGCATCCCTAAACATAGCCCTAGCCGGCATCGAAGACGACTGAAAAATCAGGCCCCAGGCAATGCGTTGCGAGCCCTTTTCGCCCATCCAAAAGTGCCCCCAAAGGAAGGCTTTGGGTACAAGTGAACTCCCCAGGGGAGCCTTTACGCAGCCCCACATGCAACTGGACCCTCCGGGTTCGCTGTTTCCGAGCATCCCTAAACGTAGCCCTAGCCGGCATCGGAGACGACTGAAAAATCAGGCCCCAGGAAATGCGTTACGAGCCCTTTTCTCCCATCCAAAAGTGCCCCCAAAGGAAGACTTTGGGTACAAGTGAACTCCCCAGGGGAGCCTTTACGCAGCCCCACATGCAACTGGACCCTCCGCGTTCGCTGTTTCCGAGCATCCCTAAACATAGCCCTAGCCGGCATAGAAGACGACTGAAAAATCAGGCCCCAGGCAATGCGTTGCGAGCCCTTTTCGCCCATCCAAAAGTGCCCCCAAAGGAAGGCTTTGGGTACAAGTGAACTCCCCAGGGGAGCCTTTACGCAGCCCCACATGCAACTGGACCCTCCGGGTTCGCTTTTTCTGAGCATCCCTAAACATAGCCCTAGCCGGCATCGAAGACGACTGAAAAATCAGGCCCCAGGAAATGCGTTACGAGCCCTTTTCGCCCATCCAAAAGTGCCCCCAAAGGAAGGCTTTGGGTACAAGTGAACTCCCCAGGGGAGCCTTTACGCAGCCCCACATGCAACTGGACTCTCCGGGTTCGCTGTTCCTGAGCAAACCTAAACGTAGCCCTAGAGGTCATCGGAGACGAGTGAAAAATCAGGCCCCAGGAAATGCGTTGCGAGCCACTTTGGACCATCCAAAAGTGCCCCGAAAGGAAGGCTTTGGGTACAAGTGAACTCCCCAGGGGAGCCTTTACGCAGCCCCACATACAACTGGACCCTCCGGGTTCAATTTTTCCGAGCAAACTTAAATAGAACCCTAGCCGGCATGGGAGAATCTGAAAAATCGGGCCCCAGAAAACACTTTGCAATCCCCTTTGGACCATCCAAAAGTGTCTCCAAAGGAAGGCTTTGGGTACAAGTGAACTCCCCAGCGGAGCCTTTATGCAGCCCCACATGCAACTGCAACCTCCGGGTTCGCTGTTTCCGAGCATCCCTAAACTTAGCCCTAGCCGGCAAAGAAGACGACTGAAAAATCAGGCCCCAGGAAATGCGTTGCGAGCCCTTTTCGCCCATCCAAAAGTACCCCCAAAGGAAGGCTTTGGGTACAAGAGAACTCCCCAGGGGAGCCTTTACGCAGCCCCACATGCAACTGGACCCTTCGGGTTCGATTTTTGCGAGCAACCCTAAATATATCCCTAGCCGGCATGGGAGAAGACTGAAAACCCGGGCCACAGAAAACGCGTTGCAAGCCCCTTTGGACCACCCAAAAGTGTCACCAAAGGAAGGCTTTGGGTACAAGTGAACTCCCCAGGGGAGCCTTTACGCAGCCCCACATGCAACTGGACCCTCCGGGTTCGCTGTTTCCGAGCATCCCTAAACATAGCCCTAGCCGGCATCGAAGACGACTGAAAAATCTGGCCCCAGTAAATGCGTTGCGAGCCCTTTTCGCCCATCCAAAAGTGCCCCCAAAGGAAGGCTTTGGGTACAAGTGAACTCCCCAGGGGAGCCTTTACGCAGCCCCACAAGCAACTGGACCCTCCGGGTTCGCTGTTTCCGAGCATCCCTAAACGTAGCCCTAGCCGTCATCGGATACGACTGAAAAATCAGGCCCCAGGAAATGCGTTACGAGCCCTTTTCGCCCATCCAGAAGTGCCCCCAAAGGAAGGCTTTGGGTACAAGTGAACTCCCCAGGGGAGCCTTTCCGCAGCCCCACATGCAACTGCAACCTCCGGGTTCGCTGTTTCCGAGCATCCCTAAACATAGCCCTAGCCGGCATCGATGACGACTGAAAAATCAGGCCCCAGGAAATGCGTTACGAGCCACTTTGGACCATCCAAAAGTGCCCCGAAAGGAAGGCTTTGGGTACAAGTGAACTCCCCAGGGGAGCCTTTACGCAGCCCCACATGCAACTGGACTCTCCGTGTTCGCTGTTCCTGAGCAAACCTAAACGTAGCCCTAGCCGTCATCGGAGACGAGTGAAAAATCAGGCCCCAGGAAATGCGTTGCGAGCCCTTTTCGCCCATCCAAAAGTGTCACCAAAGGAAGGCTTTGGGTACAAGTGAACTCCCCAGGGGAGCCTTTACGCAGCCCCACATGCAACTGGACTCTCCGGGTTCGCTGTTCCTGAGCAAACCTAAACGTAGCCCTAGAGGTCATCGGAGACGAGTGAAAAATCAGGCCCCAGGAAATGCGTTGCGAGCCACTTTGGACCATCCAAAAGTGCCCCGAAAGGAAGGCTTTGGGTACAAGTGAACTCCCCAGGGGAGCCTTTACGCAGCCCCACATACAACTGGACCCTCCGGGTTCAATTTTTCCGAGCAAACGTAAATAGAACCCTAGCCGGCATGGGAGAATTTGAAAATCGGGCCCCAGAAAATATTTTGTAATCCCCTTTGGACCATCCAAAAGTGTCTCCAAAGGAAGGCTTTGGGTACAAGTGAACTCCCCAGCGGAGCCTTTATGCAGCCCCACATGCAACTGGACCCTCCGGGTTCGCTGTTTCCGAGCATCCCTAAACATAGCCCTAGCCGGCAAAGAAGACGACTGAAAAATCAGGCCCAGGAAATGCGTTGCGAGCCCTTTTCGCCCATCCAAAAGTACCCCCAAAGGAAGGCTTTGGGTACAAGAGAACTCCCCAGGGGAGCCTTTACGCAGCCCCACATGCAACTGGACCCTTCGGGTTCGATTTTTGCGAGCAACCCTAAATATATCCCTAGCCGGCATGGGAGAAGACTGAAAACCCGGGCCACAGAAAACGCGTTGCAAGCCCCTTTGGACCACCCAAAAGTGTCACCAAAGGAAGGCTTTGGGTACAAGTGAACTCCCCAGGGGAGCCTTTACGCAGCCCCACATGCAACTGGACCCTCCGGGTTCGCTGTTTCCGAGCATCCCTAAACATAGCCCTAGCCGGCATCGAAGACGACGGAAAAATCAGGCCCCAGGAAATGCGTTCAGAGCCACTTTGGACCATCCAAAAGTGCCCCCAAAGGAAGGCTTTGGGTACAAGTGAACTCCCCAGGGGAGCCTTTACGCAGCCCCACATGCAACTGGACCCTCCGGGTTTGCTGTTTCCAAGCAACACTAAATATATCCCTAGCCGGCATGGGAGAAGACTGAAAAACCGAGCCCCAGAAAACGCGTTGCAAGCCCCTTTGGACCATCCAAAAGTGTCACCAAAGGAAGGCTTTGGGTACAAGTGAACTCCCCAGGGGAGCCTTTACGCAGCCCCACATGCAACTGGACCCTTCGGGTTCGCTGTTTCCGAGCATCCCTAAACATAGCCCTAGGCAACATCGAAGACAACTGAAAAATCAGTCCCCAGGAAATGCGTTCCGAAGCCTTTTCTCCCATCCTAATGTGCCCCCAAAGGAATACTTTGGGTACAAGTGAACTCCCCAGAGGAGCCTTACCGCAGCCCCACATGCAACTGCAACCTCCGGGTTCGCTGTTTCCGAGCAACCCTAAATATACCCCTAGCCGGCATGGGAGAAGACTGAAAAACCGGGCCCCAGAAAAAGCGTTGCAAGCCCCTTTGGACCATCCAAAAGTGCCCCCAAAGGAAGGCTTTGGGTACATCTGAAGTTCCCAGGGGAGCGTTTACGCAGCCCCACATGCAACTGGACCCTCCGGGTTCGCTGTTTCCGAGAATCCCTAAACATAGCCCTAGCCGGCATCGAAGACCATCGAAAAATCAGTCCCCAGGAAACGCGATGCAAGCCCCTTTGGACCATCCAAAAGTGTCACAAAAGGAAGGCTTTGCGTACAAGTGAACTCCCCAGGGGAGCATTTACGCAGCCCCACATGCAACTGGTCCCTCCGGGTTCGCTGTTTCCGAGCATCCCTAAACATAGCCCTAGCCGGCATCGATGACGACTGAAAAATCAGGCCCCAGGAAATGCGTTGCGAGCCCTTTTCGCCCATCCAAAAGTGCCCCCAAAGGAAGGCTTTGGGTACAAGTGAACTCCCCAGGGGAGCCTTTACGCAGCCCCACATGCAACTGGACTCTCCGTGTTCGCTGTTCCTGAGCAAACCTAAACGTAGCCCTAGCCGTCATCGGAGACGAGTGAAAAATCAGGCCCCAGGAAATGCGTTGCGAGCCCCTTTGGACCATCCAAAAGTGTCACCAAAGGAAGGCTTTGGGTACAAGTGAACTCCCCAGGGGAGCCTTTACGCAGCCCCACATGCAACTGGACCCTCCGGGTTCGCTGTTTCCGAGCATCCCTAAACGTAGCCCTAGCCGGCATCGAAGACGACGGAAAAATCAGGCCCCAGGAAATGCGTTGCAAGCCCCTTTGGACCATCCAAACGTGCCCCCAAAGGAAGGCTTTGGGTACAAGTGAACTCCCCAGGGGAGCCTTTACGCAGCCCCACATGCAACTGGACCCTCCGGGTTTGCTGTTTCCAAGCAACCCTAAATATATCCCTAGCCGGCATGGGAGAAGACTGAAAAACCGAGCCCCAGAAAACGCGTTGCAAGCCCCTTTGGACCATCCAAAAGTGTCACAAAAGGAAGGCTTTGGGTACAAGTGAACTCCCCAGGGGAGCCTTTACGCAGCCCCACATGCAACTGGACCCTTCGGGTTCGCTGTTTCCGAGCATCCCTAAACATAGCCCTAGCCAACATCGAAGACAACTGAAAAATCAGTCCCCCGGTAATGCGTTCCGAAGCCTTTTCTCCCATCCTAATGTGCCCCCAAAGGAATACTTTGGGTACAAGTGAACTCCCCAGGGGAGCCTTACCGCAGCCCCACATGCAACTGCAACCTCCGGGTTCGCTGTTTCCGAGCAACCCTAAATATACCCCTAGCCGGCATGGGAGAAGACTGAAAAACCGGGCCCCAGAAAAAGCGTTGCAAGCCCCTTTGGACCATCCAAAAGTGCCCCCAAAAAAAGGCTTTGGGTACATCTGAAGTTCCCAGGGGAGCTTTTACGCAGCCCCACATGCAACTGGACCCTCCGGGTTCGCTGTTTCCGAGAATCCCTAAACATAGCCCTAGCCGGCATCGAAGACCATCGAAAAATCAGTCCCCAGGAAACGCGATGCAAGCCCCTTTGGACCATCCAAAAGTGTCACAATAGGAAGGCTTTGGGTACAAGTGAACTCCCCAGGGGAGCATTTACGCAGCCCCACATGCAACTGGACCCTCCGGGTTCGCTGTTTCCGAGCATCCCAAAACATAGCCCTAGCCGGCATCGATGACGACTGAAAAATCAGGCCCCAGGAAATGCGTTGCGAGCCCTTTTCGCCCATCCAAAAGTGCCCCCAAAGGAAGGCTTTGGGTAAAAGTGAACTCCCCAGGGGAGCCTTTACGCAGCCCCACATGCAACTGGACCCTCCGGGTTCGCTGTTTCCGAGCATCCCTAAACATAGCCCTAGCCGGCATCGATGACGACTGAAAAATCAGGCCCCAGGAAATGCGTTGCGAGCCACTTTGGACCATCCAAAAGTGCCCCGAAAGGAAGGCTTTGGGTACAAGTGAACTCCCCAGGGGAGCCTTTACGCAGCCCCACATGCAACTGGACCCTCCGGGTTCGCTGTTTCTGAGCATCCCTAAACATAGCCCTAGCCGGCATCGAAGACGACTGAAAAATCAGGCCCCAGGAAATGCGTTACGAGCCCTTTTCGCCCATCCAAAAGTGCCCCCAAAGGAAGGCTTTGGGTACAAGTGAACTCCCCAGGGGAGCCTTTACGCAGCCCCACATGCAACTGGACTCTCCGGGTTCGCTGTTCCTGAGCAAACCTAAACGTAGCCCTAGCCGTCATCGGAGACGAGTGAAAAATCAGGCCCCAGGAAATGCGTTGCGAGCCACTTTGGACCATCCAAAAGTGCCCCGAAAGGAAGGCTTTGGGTACAAGTGAACTCCCCAGGGGAGCCTTTACGCAGCCCCACATACAACTGGACCCTCCGGGTTCAATTTTTCCGAGCAAACTTAAATAGAACCCTAGCCGGCATGGGAGAATCTGAAAAATCGGGCCCCAGAAAACACTTTGCAATCCCCTTTGGACCATCCAAAAGTGTCTCCAAAGGAAGGCTTTGGGTACAAGTGAACTCCCCAGCGGAGCCTTTATGCAGCCCCACATGCAACTGCAACCTCCGGGTTCGCTGTTTCCGAGCATCCCTAAACTTAGCCCTAGCCGGCAAAGAAGACGACTGAAAAATCAGGCCCCAGGAAATGCGTTGCGAGCCCTTTTCGCCCATCCAAAAGTACCCCCAAAGGAAGGCTTTGGGTACAAGAGAACTCCCCAGGGGAGCCTTTACGCAGCCCCACATGCAACTGGACCCTTCGGGTTCGATTTTTGCGAGCAACCCTAAATATATCCCTAGCCGGCATGGGAGAAGACTGAAAACCCGGGCCACAGAAAACGCGTTGCAAGCCCCTTTGGACCACCCAAAAGTGTCACCAAAGGAAGGCTTTGGGTACAAGTGAACTCCCCAGGGGAGCCTTTACGCAGCCCCACATGCAACTGGACCCTCCGGGTTCGCTGTTTCCGAGCATCCCTAAACATAGCCCTAGCCGGCATCGAAGACGACTGAAAAATCTGGCCCCAGTAAATGCGTTGCGAGCCCTTTTCGCCCATCCAAAAGTGCCCCCAAAGGAAGGCTTTGGGTACAAGTGAACTCCCCAGGGGAGCCTTTACGCAGCCCCACAAGCAACTGGACCCTCCGGGTTCGCTGTTTCCGAGCATCCCTAAACGTAGCCCTAGCCGTCATCGGATACGACTGAAAAATCAGGCCCCAGGAAATGCGTTACGAGCCCTTTTCGCCCATCCAGAAGTGCCCCCAAAGGAAGGCTTTGGGTACAAGTGAACTCCCCAGGGGAGCCTTTCCGCAGCCCCACATGCAACTGCAACCTCCGTGTTCGCTGTTTCCGAGCATCCCTAAACATAGCCCTAGCCGGCATCGATGACGACTGAAAAATCAGGCCCCAGGAAATGCGTTACGAGCCCTTTTCGCCCATCCAAAAGTGCCCCGAAAGGAAGGCTTTGGGTACAAGTGAACTCCCCAGGGGAGCCTTTACGCAGCCCCACATGCAACTGGACACTCCGGGTTCGCTGTTTCCGAGCATCCCTAAACATAGTCCTAGCCGGCATAAATGACGACTGAAAAATCAGGCCCACGGAAATGTGTTGCGAGCCCCTTTGGACCATCCAAAAGTGCCCCCAAAGGAAGGCTTTGGGTACAAGTGAACTCCCCAGGGGAGCCTTTACGCAGCCCCACATGCAACTGGACCCTCCGGGTTCGATTTTTCCGAGCAAACCTAAATAGATCCCTAGCCGGCATGGTAGAATATGAAAAACCGGGCCCCAGAAAACACGTTGCAATCCCCTTTGGACCATCCAAAAGTGTCACCAAAGGAAGGCTTTGGGTACAAGTGAACTCCCCAGGGGAGCCTTTACACAGCCCCACATGCAACTGGACACTCCGGGTTCGCTGTTTCTGAGCATCCCTAAACATAGTCCTAGCCGGCATCGAAGACGACTGAAAAATCAGGCCCCAGGAAATGCGTTACGAGCCCTTTTCGCCCATCCAAAAGTGCCCCCAAAGGAAGGCTTTGGGTACATCTGAAGTTCCCAGGGGAGCCTTTACGCAGCCCCACATGCAACTGGACCCTCCGGGTTCGCTGTTCCTGAGCAAACCTAAACCTAGCCCTTGCCGTCATCGGAGACGGGTGAAAAATCAGGCCCACGGAAATGCGTTGCTAGCCCCTTTGGACCATCCAAAAGTGCCCCCAAAGGAAGGCTTTGGGTACAAGTGAACTCCCCAGGGGAGCCTTTCCGCAGCCCCACATGCAACTGGACCCTTCGGGTTCGCTGTTTCCGAGCATCCCTAAACATAGCCCTAGCCAACATCGAAGACAACTGAAAAATCAGTCCCCAGGAAATGCGTTCCGAGGCCTTTTCTCCAATACAAATGTGCCCCCAAAGGAATACTTTGGGTACAAGTGAACTCCCCAGGGGAGCCTTTACGCAGCCCCACATGCAACTGGACCCTCCGCGTTCGCTGTTTCCGAGCATCCCTAAACATAGCCCTAGCCGGCATCGAAGACGACTGAAAAATCAGGCCCCAGGCAATGCGTTGCGAGCCCTTTTCGCCCATCCAAAAGTGCCCCCAAAGGAAGGCTTTGGGTACAAGTGAACTCCCCAGGGGAGCCTTTACGCAGCCCCACATGCAACTGGACCCTCCGGGTTCGCTGTTTCCGAGCATCCCTAAACGTAGCCCTAGCCGGCATCGGAGACGACTGAAAAATCAGGCCCCAGGAAATGCGTTACGAGCCCTTTTCTCCCATCCAAAAGTGCCCCCAAAGGAAGACTTTGGGTACAAGTGAACTCCCCAGGGGAGCCTTTATGCAGCCCCACATGCAACTGGACCCTCCAGGTTCGCTGTTTCCGAGCATCCCTAAACATAGCCCTAGCCGGCAAAGAAGACGAGTGAAAAATCAGGCCCCAGGAAATGCGTTGCGAGCCCTTTTCGCCCATCCAAAAGTACCCCCAAAGGAAGGCTTGGGTACAAGTGAACTCCCCAGGGGAGCCTTTACGCAGCCCCACATGCAACTGGACCCTTCGGGTTCGATTTTTCCGAGCAACCCTAAATATATCCCTAGCTGGCATGGGAGAAGACTGAAAACCCGGGCCACAGAAAATGCGTTGCAAGCCCCTTTGGACCATCCAAAAGTGTCACCAAAGGAAGGCTTTGGGTACAAGTGAACTCCCCAGGGGAGCCTTTATGCAGCCCCACATGCAACTTGACCCTCCGGGTTCGCTTTTTCCGAGCATCCCTAAACATATCCCTAGCCGGCATCGATGACGACTGAAAAATCAGGCCCCAGGAAATGCGTTACGAGCCCTTTTCGCCCATCCAAAAGTGCCCCCAAAGGAAGGCTTTGGGTACAAGTGAACTCCCCAGGGGAGCCTTTACGCAGCCCCACATGCAACTGGACACTCCGGGTTCGCTGTTTCCGAGCATCCCTAAACATAGTCCTAGCCGGCATAAATGACGACTGAAAAATCAGGCCCACGGAAATGTGTTGCGAGCCCCTTTGGACCATCCAAAAGTGCCCCCAAAGGAAGGCTTTGGGTACAAGTGAACTCCCCAGGGGAGCCTTTACGCAGCCCCACATGCAACTGGACCCTCCGGGTTCGATTTTTCCGAGCAAACCTAAATAGATCCCTAGCCGGCATGGTAGAATATGAAAAACCGGGCCCCAGAAAACACGTTGCAATCCCCTTTGGACCATCCAAAAGTGTCACCAAAGGAAGGCTTTGGGTACAAGTGAACTCCCCAGGGGAGCCTTTACACAGCCCCACATGCAACTGGACACTCCGGGTTCGCTGTTTCTGAGCATCCCTAAACATAGTCCTAGCCGGCATCGAAGACGACTTAAAAATCAGGCCCCAGGAAATGCGTTACGAGCCCTTTTCGCCCATCCAAAAGTGCCCCCAAAGGAAGGCTTTGGGTACATCTGAAGTTCCCAGGGGAGCCTTTACGCAGCCCCACATGCAACTGGACCCTCCGGGTTCGCTGTTCCTGAGCAAACCTAAACCTAGCCCTTGCCGTCATCGGAGACGGGTGAAAAATCAGGCCCACGGAAATGCGTTGCTAGCCCCTTTGGACCATCCAAAAGTGCCCCCAAAGGAAGGCTTTGGGTACAAGTGAACTCCCCAGGGGAGCCTTTCCGCAGCCCCACATGCAACTGGACCCTTCGGGTTCGCTGTTTCCGAGCATCCCTAAACATAGCCCTAGCCAACATCGAAGACAACTGAAAAATCAGTCCCCAGGAAATGCGTTCCGAGGCCTTTTCTCCAATACAAATGTGCCCCCAAAGGAATACTTTGGGTACAAGTGAACTCCCCAGGGGAGCCTTTACGCAGCCCCACATGCAACTGGACCCTCCGCGTTCGCTGTTTCCGAGCATCCCTAAACATAGCCCTAGCCGGCATCGAAGACGACTGAAAAATCAGGCCCCAGGCAATGCGTTGCGAGCCCTTTTCGCCCATCCAAAAGTGCCCCCAAAGGAAGGCTTTGGGTACAAGTGAACTCCCCAGGGGAGCCTTTACGCAGCCCCACATGCAACTGGACCCTCCGGGTTCGCTGTTTCCGAGCATCCCTAAACGTAGCCCTAGCCGGCATCGGAGACGACTGAAAAATCAGGCCCCAGGAAATGCGTTACGAGCCCTTTTCTCCCATCCAAAAGTGCCCCCAAAGGAAGACTTTGGGTACAAGTGAACTCCCCAGGGGAGCCTTTACGCAGCCCCACATGCAACTGGACCCTCCGGGTTCGCTGTTCCTGAGCAAACCTAAACGTAGCCCTTGCCCTCATCGGAGACGAGTGAAAAATCAGGCCCACGGAAATGCGTTACGAGCCCTTTTCGCCCATCCAAAAGTGCCCCCAAAGGAAGGCTTTGGGTACAAGTGAACTCCCCAGGGGAGCCTTTACGCAGCCCCACATGCAACTGGACCCTCCGCGTTCGCTGTTCCTGAGCAAACCTAAACGTAGCCCTAGCCGTCATCGGAGACGAGTGAAAAATCAGGCCCCAGGAAATGCGTTGAGAGCCACTTTGGACCATCCAAAAGTGCCCCCAAAGGAAGGCTTTGGGTACAAGTGAACTCCCCAGGGGAGCCTTTACGCAGCCCCACATGCAACTGGACCCTTCGGGTTCGCTGTTTCCGAGCATCCCTAAACATAGACCTAGCCAACATCGAAGACAACTGAAAAATCAGGCCCACGGAAATGCGTTGCGAACCACTTTGGACCATCCAAAAGTGCCCCGAAAGGAAGGCTTTGGGTACAAGTGAACTCCCCAGGGGAGCCTTTACGCAGCCCCACATACAACTGGACCCTCCGGGTTCGATTTTTCCGAGCAAACCTAAATAGAACCCTAGCCGGCATGGGAGAATCTGAAAAACCGGGCCCCAGAAAACACGTTGCAAACCCCTTTGGACCATCCAAAAGTGCCCCCAAAGGAAGGCTTTGGGTACAAGTGAACTCCGCAGGGGAGCCTTTACGCAGCCCCACATGCAACTGGACCCTCCGGGTTCGCTGTTTCCGAGCATCCCTAAACATAGCCCTAGCCGGCATCGGAGACGACTGAAAAATCAGGCCCCAGGAAATGCGTTGAGAGCCACTTTGGACCACCCAAAAGTGCCCCCAAAGGAAGGCTTTGGGTACAAGTGAACTCCCCAGGGGAGCCTTTACGCAGCCCCACATGCAACTGGACACTCCGGGTTTGCTGTTTCCAAGCAACCCTAAATATATCCCTAGCCGGCATGGGAGAAGACTGAAAAACCGAGCCCCAGAAAACGCGTTGCAAGCCCCTTTGGACCATCCAAAAGTGTCACCAAAGGAAGGCTTTGGGTACAAGTGAACTCCCCAGGGGAGCCTTTACGCAGCCCCACATGCAACTGGACCCTCCGGGTTTGCTGTTTCCAAGCAACCCTAAATATATCCCTAGCCGGCATGGGAGAAGACTGAAAAACCGAGCCCCAGAAAACGCGTTGCAAGCCCCTTTGGACCATCCAAAAGTGTCACCAAAGGAAGGCTTTGGGTACAAGTGAACTCCCCAGGGGAGCCTTTACGCAGCCCCACATGCAACTGGACCCTCCGCGTTCGCTGTTTCCGAGCATCCCTAAACATAGCCCTAGCCGGCATCGAAGACGACGGAAAAATCAGGCCCCAGGAAATGCGTTACGAGCCCTTTTCGCCCATCCAAAAGTGCCCCCAAAGGAAGGCTTTGGGTACAAGTGAACTCCCCAGGGGAGCCTTTACGCAGCCCCACATGCAACTGGACTCTCCGGGTTCGCTGTTCCTGAGCAAACCTAAATATACCCCTGGCCGGCATGGGAGAAGACTGAAAAACCGGGCCCCAGGAAACGCGATGCAAGCCCCTTTGGACCATCCAAAAGTGTCACAAAAGGAAGGCTTTGGGTACAAGTGAACTCCCCAGGGGAGCCTTTACGCAGCCCCACATGCAACTGAAACCTCCGGGTTCGCTGTTTCCGAGCATCCCTAAACATAGCCCTAGCCGGCATCGAAGACGACGGAAAAATCAGGCCCCAGGAAATGCGTTGCGAGCCCTTTTCGCCCATCCAAAAGTACCCCCAAAGGAAGGCTTTGGGTACAAGTGAACTCCCCAGGGGAGCCTTTACGCAGCCTCACGTGCAACTGGACCCTCCGGTTTCGCTGTTCCTGAGCAAACCTAAATGTAGCCCTAGCCGTCATCGGAGACGATTGAAAAATCAGGCCCCAGGAAATGCATTGCGAGCCCCTTTCGCCCATTCAGAAGTGCCCCCAAAGGAAGACTTGGGTACAAGTGAACTCCCCAGGGGAGCCTTTACGCAGCCTCACGTGCAACTGGACCCTCCGGTTTCGCTGTTCCTGAGCAAACCTAAACGTAGCCCTAGCCTTCATCGGAGACGAGTGAAAAATCAGGCCCCAGGAAATGCGTTGCGAGCCACTTTGGACCATCCAAAAGTGCCCCCAAAGGAAGGCTTTGGGTACAAGTGAACTCCCCAGGGGAGCCTTTACGCAGCCCCACATGCAACGGGACCCTCCGGGTTTGCTGTTTCCAAGCAACACTAAATATATCCCTAGCCGGCATGGGAGAAGACTGAAAAACCGAGCCCCAGAAAACGCGTTGCAAGCCCCTTTGGACCATCCAAAAGTGTCACCAAAGGAAGGCTTTGGGTACAAGTGAACTCCCCAGGGGAGCCTTTACGCAGCCCCACATGCAACTGGACCCTTCGGGTTCGCTGTTTCCGAGCATCCCTAAACATAGCCCTAGCCAACATCGAAGACAACTGAAAAATCAGTCCCCAGGAAATGCGTTCCGAGGCCTTTTCTCCAATACAAATGTGCCCCCAAAGGAATACTTTGGGTACAAGTGAACTCCCCAGGGGAGCCTTTACGCAGCCCCACATGCAACTGGACCCTCCGCGTTCGCTGTTTCCGAGCATCCCTAAACATAGCCCTAGCCGGCATCGAAGACGACTGAAAAATCAGGCCCCAGGCAATGCGTTGCGAGCCCTTTTCGCCCATCCAAAAGTGCCCCCAAAGGAAGGCTTTGGGTACAAGTGAACTCCCCAGGGGAGCCTTTACGCAGCCCCACATGCAACTGGACCCTCCGGGTTCGCTGTTTCCGAGCATCCCTAAACGTAGCCCTAGCCGGCATCGGAGACGACTGAAAAATCAGGCCCCAGGAAATGCGTTACGAGCCCTTTTCTCTTATCCAAAAGTGCCCCCAAAGGAAGACTTTGGGTACAAGTGAACTCCCCAGGGGAGCCTTTACGCAGCCCCACATGCAACTGGACCCTCCGGGTTCGCTGTTCCTGAGCAAACCTAAACGTAGCCCTAGCCATCATCGGAGACGAGTGAAAAATCAGGCCCACGGAAATGCGTTACGAGCCCTTTTCGCCCATCCAAAAGTGCCCCCAAAGGAAGGCTTTGGGTACAAGTGAACTCCCCAGGGGAGCCTTTACGCAGCCCCACATGCAACTGGACCCTCCGCGTTCGCTGTTCCTGAGCAAACCTAAACGTAGCCCTAGCCGTCATCGGAGACGAGTGAAAAATCAGGCCCCAGGAAATGCGTTGAGAGCCACTTTGGACCATCCAAAAGTGCCCCCAAAGGAAGGCTTTGGGTACAAGTGAACTCCCCAGCGGAGCCTTTACGCAGCCCCACATGCAACTGGACCCTTCGGGTTCGCTGTTTCCGAGCATCCCTAAACATAGACCTAGCCAACATCGAAGACAACTGAAAAATCAGGCCCACGGAAATGCGTTGCGAACCACTTTGGACCATCCAAAAGTGCCCCGAAAGGAAGGCTTTGGGTACAAGTGAACTCCCCAGGGGAGCCTTTACGCAGCCCCACATACAACTGGACCCTCCGGGTTCGATTTTTCCGAGCAAACCTAAATAGAACCCTAGCCGGCATGGGAGAATCTGAAAAACCGGGCCCCAGAAAACACGTTGCAATCCCCTTTGGACCATCCAAAAGTGCCCCCAAAGGAAGGCTTTGGGTACAAGTGAACTCCGCAGGGGAGCCTTTACGCAGCCCCACATGCAACTGGACCCTCCGGGTTCGCTGTTTCCGAGCATCCCTAAACATAGCCCTAGCCGGCATCGGAGACGACTGAAAAATCAGGCCCCAGGAAATGCGTTGAGAGCCACTTTGGACCACCCAAAAGTGCCCCCAAAGGAAGGCTTTGGGTACAAGTGAACTCCCCAGGGGAGCCTTTACGCAGCCCCACATGCAACTGGACACTCCGGGTTTGCTGTTTCCAAGCAACCCTAAATATATCCCTAGCCGGCATGGGAGAAGACTGAAAAACCGAGCCCCAGAAAACGCGTTGCAAGCCCCTTTGGACCATCCAAAAGTGTCACCAAAGGAAGGCTTTGGGTACAAGTGAACTCCCCAGGGGAGCCTTTACGCAGCCCCACATGCAACTGGACCCTCCGGGTTCGCTGTTTCCGAGCATCCCTAAACATAGCCCTAGCCGGCATCGAAGACGACGGAAAAATCAGGCCCCAGGAAATGCGTTGCGAGCCCTTTTCGCCCATCCAAAAGTACCCCCAAAGGAAGGCTTGGGTACAAGTGAACTCCCCAGGGGAGCCTTTACGCAGCCCCACATGCAACTGGACCCTCCGGGTTTGCTGTTTCCGAGCAACCCTAAATATATCCCTAGCCGGCATGGGAGAAGACTGAAAAACCGAGCCCCAGAAAACGCGTTGCAAGCCCCTTTGGACCATCCAAAAGTGTCACCAAAGGAAGGCTTTGGGTACAAGAGAACTCCCCAGGGGAGCCTTTACGCAGCCCCACATGCAACTGGACCCTCCGGGTTTGCTGTTTCCAAGCAACCCTAAATATATCCCTAGCCGGCATGGGAGAAGACTGAAAAACCGAGCCCCAGAAAACGCGTTGCAAGCCCCTTTGGACCATCCAAAAGTGTCACCAAAGGAAGGCTTTGGGTACAAGTGAACTCCCCAGGGGAGCCTTTACGCAGCCCCACATGCAACTGGACCCTCCGGGTTCGCTGTTTCCGAGCATCCCTAAACATAGCCCTAGCCGGCATCGAAGACGACGGAAAAATCAGGCCCCAGGAAATGCGTTGCGAGCCCTTTTCGCCCATCCAAAAGTACCCCCAAAGGAAGGCTTTGGGTACAAGAGAACTCCCCAGGGGAGCCTTTACGCAGCCTCAAGTGCAACTGGACCCTCCGGTTTCGCTGTTCCTGAGCAAACCTAAACGTAGCCCTAGCCTTCATCGGAGACGAGTGAAAAATCAGGCCCCAGGAAATGCGTTGCGAGCCACTTTGGACCATCCAAAAGTGCCCCCAAAGGAAGGCTTTGGGTACAAGTGAACTCCCCAGGGGAGCCTTTACGCAGCCCCACATGCAACTGGACCCTCCGGGTTTGCTGTTTCCAAGCAACACTAAATATATCCCTAGCCGGCATGGGAGAAGACTGAAAAACCGAGCCCCAGAAAACGCGTTGCAAGCCCCTTTGGACCATCCAAAAGTGTCACAAAAGGAAGGCTTTGGGTACAAGTGAACTCCCCAGGGGAGCCTTTACGCAGCCCCACATGCAACTGGACCCTTCGGGTTCGCTGTTTCCGAGCATCCCTAAACATAGCCCTAGCCAACATCGAAGACAACTGAAAAATCAGTCCCCAGGAAATGCGTTCCGAGGCCTTTTCTCCAATACAAATGTGCCCCCAAAGGAATACTTTGGGTACAAGTGAACTCCCCAGGGGAGCCTTTACGCAGCCCCACATGCAACTGGACCCTCCGGGTTCGCTGTTTCCGAGCATCCCTAAACATAGCCCTAGCCGGCATCGAAGACGACTGAAAAATCAGGCCCCAGGCAATGCGTTGCGAGCCCTTTTCGCCCATCCAAAAGTGCCCCCAAAGGAAGGCTTTGGGTACAAGTGAACTCCCCAGGGGAGCCTTTACGCAGCCCCACATGCAACTGGACCCTCCGGGTTCGCTGTTTCCGAGCATCCCTAAACGTAGCCCTAGCCGGCATCGGAGACGACTGAAAAATCAGGCCCCAGGAAATGCGTTACGAGCCCTTTTCTCCCTTCCAAAAGTGCCCCCAAAGGAAGACTTTGGGTACAAGTGAACTCCCCAGGGGAGCCTTTACGCAGCCCCACATGCAACTGGACCCTCCGGGTTCGCTGTTCCTGAGCAAACCTAAACGTAGCCCTTGCCCTCATCGGAGACGAGTGAAAAATCAGGCCCACGGAAATGCGTTACGAGCCCTTTTCGCCCATCCAAAAGTGCCCCCAAAGGAAGGCTTTGGGTACAAGTGAACTCCCCAGGGGAGCCTTTACGCAGCCCCACATGCAACTGGACCCTCCGCGTTCGCTGTTCCTGAGCAAACCTAAACGTAGCCCTAGCCGTCATCGGAGACGAGTGAAAAATCAGGCCCCAGGAAATGCGTTGAGAGCCACTTTGGACCATCCAAAAGTGCCCCCAAAGGAAGGCTTTGGGTACAAGTGAACTCCCCAGCGGAGCCTTTACGCAGCCCCACATGCAACTGGACCCTTCGGGTTCGCTGTTTCCGAGCATCCCTAAACATAGACCTAGCCAACATCGAAGACAACTGAAAAATCAGGCCCACGGAAATGCGTTGCGAACCACTTTGGACCATCCAAAAGTGCCCCGAAAGGAAGGCTTTGGGTACAAGTGAACTCCCCAGGGGAGCCTTTACGCAGCCCCACATACAACTGGACCCTCCGGGTTCGATTTTTCCGAGCAAACCTAAATAGAACCCTAGCCGGCATGGGAGAATCTGAAAAACCGGGCCCCAGAAAACACGTTGCAATCCCCTTTGGACCATCCAAAAGTGCCCCCAAAGGAAGGCTTTGGGTACAAGTGAACTCCGCAGGGGAGCCTTTACGCAGCCCCACATGCAACTGGACCCTCCGGGTTCGCTGTTTCCGAGCATCCCTAAACATAGCCCTAGCCGGCATCGGAGACGACTGAAAAATCAGGCCCCAGGAAATGCGTTGAGAGCCACTTTGGACCACCCAAAAGTGCCCCCAAAGGAAGGCTTTGGGTACAAGTGAACTCCCCAGGGGAGCCTTTACGCAGCCCCACATGCAACTGGACACTCCGGGTTTGCTGTTTCCAAGCAACCCTAAATATATCCCTAGCCGGCATGGGAGAAGACTGAAAAACCGAGCCCCAGAAAACGCGTTGCAAGCCCCTTTGGACCATCCAAAAGTGTCACCAAAGGAAGGCTTTGGGTACAAGTGAACTCCCCAGGGGAGCCTTTACGCAGCCCCACATGCAACTGGACCCTCCGGGTTTGCTGTTTCCAAGCAACCCTAAATATATCCCTAGCCGGCATGGGAGAAGACTGAAAAACCGAGCCCCAGAAAACGCGTTGCAAGCCCCTTTGGACCATCCAAAAGTGTCACCAAAGGAAGGCTTTGGGTACAAGTGAACTCCCCAGGGGAGCCTTTACGCAGCCCCACATGCAACTGGACCCTCCGGGTTCGCTGTTTCCGAGCATCCCTAAACATAGCCCTAGCCGGCATCGAAGACGACGGAAAAATCAGGCCCCAGGAAATGCGTTACGAGCCCTTTTCGCCCATCCAAAAGTGCCCCCAAAGGAAGGCTTTGGGTACAAGTGAACTCCCCAGGGGAGCCTTTACGCAGCCCCACATGCAACTGGACTCTCCGGGTTCGCTGTTCCTGAGCAAACCTAAATATACCCCTAGCCGGCATGGGAGAAGACTGAAAAACCGGGCCCCAGGAAACGCGATGCAAGCCCCTTTGGACCATCCAAAAGTGTCACAAAAGGAAGGCTTTGGGTACAAGTGAACTCCCCAGGGGAGCCTTTACGCAGCCCCACATGCAACTGAAACCTCCGGGTTCGCTGTTTCCGAGCATCCCTAAACATAGCCCTAGCCGGCATCGAAGACGACGGAAAAATCAGGCCCCAGGAAATGCGTTGCGAGCCCTTTTCGCCCATCCAAAAGTACCCCAAAAGGAAGGCTTTGGGTACAAGTGAACTCCCCAGGGGAGCCTTTAGGCAGCCTCACGTGCAACTGGACCCTCCGGTTTCGCTGTTCCTGAGCAAACCTAAATGTAGCCCTAGCCGTAATGGAGACGATTGAAAAATCAGGCCCCAGGAAATGCATTGCGAGCCCCTTTCGCCCATTCAGAAGTGCCCCCAAAGGAAGACTTGGGTACAAGTGAACTCCCCAGGGGAGCCTTTACGCAGCCTCACGTGCAACTGGACCCTCCGGTTTCGCTGTTCCTGAGCAAACCTAAACGTAGCCCTAGCCTTCATCGGAGACGAGTGAAAAATCAGGCCCCAGGAAATGCGTTGCGAGCCACTTTGGACCATCCAAAAGTGCCCCCAAAGGAAGGCTTTGGGTACAAGTGAACTCCCCAGGGGAGCCTTTACGCAGCCCCACATGCAACTGGACCCTCCGGGTTTGCTGTTTCCAAGCAACACTAAATATATCCCTAGCCGGCATGGGAGAAGACTGAAAAACCGAGCCCCAGAAAACGCGTTGCAAGCCCCTTTGGACCATCCAAAAGTGTCACCAAAGGAAGGCTTTGGGTACAAGTGAACTCCCCAGGGGAGCCTTTACGCAGCCCCACATGCAACTGGACCCTTCGGGTTCGCTGTTTCCGAGCATCCCTAAACATAGCCCTAGCCAACATCGAAGACAACTGAAAAATCAGTCCCCAGGAAATGCGTTCCGAGGCCTTTTCTCCAATACAAATGTGCCCCCAAAGGAATACTTTGGGTACAAGTGAACTCCCCAGGGGAGCCTTTACGCAGCCCCACATGCAACTGGACCCTCCGCGTTCGCTGTTTCCGAGCATCCCTAAACATAGCCCTAGCCGGCATCGAAGACGACTGAAAAATCAGGCCCCAGGCAATGCGTTGCGAGCCCTTTTCGCCCATCCAAAAGTGCCCCCAAAGGAAGGCTTTGGGTACAAGTGAACTCCCCAGGGGAGCCTTTACGCAGCCCCACATGCAACTGGACCCTCCGGGTTCGCTGTTTCCGAGCATCCCTAAACGTAGCCCTAGCCGGCATCGGAGACGACTGAAAAATCAGGCCCCAGGAAATGCGTTACGAGCCCTTTTCTCCCATCCAAAAGTGCCCCCAAAGGAAGACTTTGGGTACAAGTGAACTCCCCAGGGGAGCCTTTACGCAGCCCCACATGCAACTGGACCCTCCGGGTTCGCTGTTCCTGAGCAAACCTAAACGTAGCCCTTGCCCTCATCGGAGACGAGTGAAAAATCAGGCCCACGGAAATGCGTTACGAGCCCTTTTCGCCCATCCAAAAGTGCCCCCAAAGGAAGGCTTTGGGTACAAGTGAACTCCCCAGGGGAGCCTTTACGCAGCCCCACATGCAACTGGACCCTCCGCGTTCGCTGTTCCTGAGCAAACCTAAACGTAGCCCTAGCCGTCATCGGAGACGAGTGAAAAATCAGGCCCCAGGAAATGCGTTGAGAGCCACTTTGGACCATCCAAAAGTGCCCCCAAAGGAAGGCTTTGGGTACAAGTGAACTCCCCAGCGGAGCCTTTACGCAGCCCCACATGCAACTGGACCCTTCGGGTTCGCTGTTTCCGAGCATCCCTAAACATAGACCTAGCCAACATCGAAGACAACTGAAAAATCAGGCCCACGGAAATGCGTTGCGAACCACTTTGGACCATCCAAAAGTGCCCCGAAAGGAAGGCTTTGGGTACAAGTGAACTCCCCAGGGGAGCCTTTACGCAGCCCCACATACAACTGGACCCTCCGGGTTCGATTTTTCCGAGCAAACCTAAATAGAACCCTAGCCGGCATGGGAGAATCTGAAAAACCGGGCCCCAGAAAACACGTTGCAATCCCCTTTGGACCATCCAAAAGTGCCCCCAAAGGAAGGCTTTGGGTACAAGTGAACTCCGCAGGGGAGCCTTTACGCAGCCCCACATGCAACTGGACCCTCCGGGTTCGCTGTTTCCGAGCATCCCTAAACATAGCCCTAGCCGGCATCGGAGACGACTGAAAAATCAGGCCCCAGGAAATGCGTTGAGAGCCACTTTGGACCACCCAAAAGTGCCCCCAAAGGAAGGCTTTGGGTACAAGTGAACTCCCCAGGGGAGCCTTTACGCAGCCCCACATGCAACTGGACACTCCGGGTTTGCTGTTTCCAAGCAACCCTAAATATATCCCTAGCCGGCATGGGAGAAGACTGAAAAACCGAGCCCCAGAAAACGCGTTGCAAGCCCCTTTGGACCATCCAAAAGTGTCACCAAAGGAAGGCTTTGGGTACAAGTGAACTCCCCAGGGGAGCCTTTACGCAGCCCCACATGCAACTGGACCCTCCGGGTTTGCTGTTTCCAAGCAACCCTAAATATATCCCTAGCCGGCATGGGAGAAGACTGAAAAACCGAGCCCCAGAAAACGCGTTGCAAGCCCCTTTGGACCATCCAAAAGTGTCACCAAAGGAAGGCTTTGGGTACAAGTGAACTCCCCAGGGGAGCCTTTACGCAGCCCCACATGCAACTGGACCCTCCGGGTTCGCTGTTTCCGAGCATCCCTAAACATAGCCCTAGCCGGCATCGAAGACGACGGAAAAATCAGGCCCCAGGAAATGCGTTGCGAGCCCTTTTCGCCCATCCAAAAGTACCCCCAAAGGAAGGCTTGGGTACAAGTGAACTCCCCAGGGGAGCCTTTACGCAGCCCCACATGCAACTGGACCCTCCGGGTTTGCTGTTTCCGAGCAACCCTAAATATATCCCTAGCCGGCATGGGAGAAGACTGAAAAACCGAGCCCCAGAAAACGCGTTGCAAGCCCCTTTGGACCATCCAAAAGTGTCACCAAAGGAAGGCTTTGGGTACAAGAGAACTCCCCAGGGGAGCCTTTACGCAGCCCCACATGCAACTGGACCCTCCGGGTTTGCTGTTTCCAAGCAACCCTAAATATATCCCTAGCCGGCATGGGAGAAGACTGAAAAACCGAGCCCCAGAAAACGCGTTGCAAGCCCCTTTGGACCATCCAAAAGTGTCACCAAAGGAAGGCTTTGGGTACAAGTGAACTCCCCAGGGGAGCCTTTACGCAGCCCCACATGCAACTGGACCCTCCGCGTTCGCTGTTTCCGAGCATCCCTAAACATAGCCCTAGCCGGCATCGAAGACGACGGAAAAATCAGGCCCCAGGAAATGCGTTGCGAGCCCTTTTCGCCCATCCAAAAGTACCCCCAAAGGAAGGCTTTGGGTACAAGAGAACTCCCCAGGGGAGCCTTTACGCATCCTCAAGTGCAACTGGACCCTCCGGTTTCGCTGTTCCTGAGCAAACCTAAACGTAGCCCTAGCCTTCATCGGAGACGAGTGAAAAATCAGGCCCCAGGAAATGCGTTGCAAGCCCCTTTGGACCATCCAAAAGTGCCCCCAAAGGAAGGCTTTGGGTACAAGTGAACTCCCCAGGGGAGCCTTTACGCAGCCCCACATGCAACTGGACCCTCCGTGTTCGCTGTTTCCGAGCATCCCTAAACGTAGCCCTAGCCGGCATCGAAGACGACTGAAAAATCAGGCCCCAGGAAATGCATTACGAGCCCTTTTCTCCCATCCTAATGTGCCCCCAAAGGAAGGCTTTGGGTACAAGTGAACTCCCCAGGGGAGCCTTTACGCAGCCCCACATGCAACTGGACCCTCCGGGTTTGCTGTTTCCAAGCAACACTAAATATATCCCTAGCCGGCATGGGAGAAGACTGAAAAACCGAGCCCCAGAAAACGCGTTGCAAGCCCCTTTGGACCATCCAAAAGTGTCACAAAAGGAAGGCTTTGGGTACAAGTGAACTCCCCAGGGGAGCATTTACGCAGCCCCACATGCAACTGGTCCCTCCGGGTTCGCTGTTTCCGAGCATCCCTAAACATAGCCCTAGCCGGCATCGATGACGACTGAAAAATCAGGCCCCAGGAAATGCGTTGCGAGCCCTTTTCGCCCATCCAAAAGTGCCCCCAAAGGAAGGCTTTGGGTACAAGTGAACTCCCCAGGGGAGCCTTTACGCAGCCCCACATGCAACTGGACTCTCCGTGTTCGCTGTTCCTGAGCAAACCTAAACGTAGCCCTAGCCGTCATCGGAGACGAGTGAAAAATCAGGCCCCAGGAAATGCGTTGCGAGCCCCTTTGGACCATCCAAAAGTGTCACCAAAGGAAGGCTTTGGGTACAAGTGAACTCCCCAGGGGAGCCTTTACGCAGCCCCACATGCAACTGGACCCTCCGGGTTCGCTGTTTCCGAGCATCCCTAAACGTAGCCCTAGCCGGCATCGAAGACGACGGAAAAATCAGGCCCCAGGAAATGCGTTGCAAGCCCCTTTGGACCATCCAAACGTGCCCCCAAAGGAAGGCTTTGGGTACAAGTGAACTCCCCAGGGGAGCCTTTACGCAGCCCCACATGCAACTGGACCCTCCGGGTTCGCTGTTTCCGAGCATCCCTAAACATAGCCCTATCCGGCATCGAAGACGACGGAAAAATCAGGCCCCAGGAAATGCGTTCAGAGCCACTTTGGACCATCCAAAAGTGCCCCCAAAGGAAGGCTTTGGGTACAAGTGAACTCCCCAGGGGAGCCTTTACGCAGCCCCACATGCAACTGGACCCTCCGGGTTTGCTGTTTCCAAGCAACACTAAATATATCCCTAGCCGGCATGGGAGAAGACTGAAAAACCGAGCCCCAGAAAACGCGTTGCAAGCCCCTTTGGACCATCCAAAAGTGTCACCAAAGGAAGGCTTTGGGTACAAGTGAACTCCCCAGGGGAGCCTTTACGCAGCCCCACATGCAACTGGACCCTCCGGGTTCGCTGTTTCCGAGCATCCCTAAACATAGCCCTAGCCAACATCGAAGACAACTGAAAAATCAGTCCCCCGGAAATGCGTTCCGAAGCCTTTTCTCCCATCCTAATGTGCCCCCAAAGGAATACTTTGGGTACAAGTGAACTCCCCAGAGGAGCCTTACCGCAGCCCCACATGCAACTGCAACCTCCGGGTTCGCTGTTTCCGAGCAACCCTAAATATACCCCTAGCCAGCATGGGAGAAGACTGAAAAACCGGGCCCCAGAAAAAGCGTTGCAAGCCCCTTTGGACCATCCAAAAGTGCCCCCAAAGGAAGGCTTTGGGTACATCTGAAGTTCCCAGGGGAGCGTTTACGCAGCCCCACATGCAACTGGACCCTCCGGGTTCGCTGTTTCCGAGAATCCCTAAACATAGCCCTAGCCGGCATCGAAGACCATCGAAAAATCAGTCCCCAGGAAACGCGATGCAAGCCCCTTTGGACCATCCAAAAGTGTCACAAAAGGAAGGCTTTGGGTACAAGTGAACTCCCCAGGGGAGCATTTACGCAGCCCCACATGCAACTGGTCCCTCCGGGTTCGCTGTTTCCGAGCATCCCTAAACATAGCCCTAGCCGGCATCGATGACGACTGAAAAATCAGGCCCCAGGAAATGCGTTGCGAGCCCTTTTCGCCCATCCAAAAGTGCCCCCAAAGGAAGGCTTTGGGTACAAGTGAACTCCCCAGGGGAGCCTTTACGCAGCCCCACATGCAACTGGACTCTCCGTGTTCGCTGTTCCTGAGCAAACCTAAACGTAGCCCTAGCCGTCATCGGAGACGAGTGAAAAATCAGGCCCCAGGAAATGCGTTGCGAGCCCCTTTGGACCATCCAAAAGTGTCACCAAAGGAAGGCTTTGGGTACAAGTGAACTCCCCAGGGGAGCCTTTACGCAGCCCCACATGCAACTGGACCCTCCGGGTTCGCTGTTTCCGAGCATCCCTAAACGTAGCCCTAGCCGGCATCGAAGACGACGGAAAAATCAGGCCCCAGGAAATGCGTTGCAAGCCCCTTTGGACCATCCAAACGTGCCCCCAAAGGAAGGCTTTGGGTACAAGTGAACTCCCCAGGGGAGCCTTTACGCAGCCCCACATGCAACTGGACCCTCCGGGTTTGCTGTTTCCAAGCAACCCTAAATATATCCCTAGCCGGCATGGGAGAAGACTGAAAAACCGGGCCCCAGAAAAAGCGTTGCAAGCCCCTTTGGACCATCCAAAAGTGCCCCCAAAAAAAGGCTTTGGGTACATCTGAAGTTCCCAGGGGAGCGTTTACGCAGCCCCACATGCAACTGGACCCTCCGGGTTCGCTGTTTCCGAGAATCCCTAAACATAGCCCTAGCCGGCATCGAAGACCATCGAAAAATCAGTCCCCAGGAAACGCGATGCAAGCCCCTTTGGACCATCCAAAAGTGTCACAATAGGAAGGCTTTGGGTACAAGTGAACTCCCCAGGGGAGCATTTACGCAGCCCCACATGCAACTGGACCCTCCGGGTTCGCTGTTTCCGAGCATCCCAAAACATAGCCCTAGCCGGCATCGATGACGACTGAAAAATCAGGCCCCAGGAAATGCGTTGCGAGCCCTTTTCGCCCATCCAAAAGTGCCCCCAAAGGAAGGCTTTGGGTAAAAGTGAACTCCCCAGGGGAGCCTTTACGCAGCCCCACATGCAACTGGACCCTCCGGGTTCGCTGTTTCCGAGCATCCCTAAACATAGCCCTAGCCGGCATCGATGACGACTGAAAAATCAGGCCCCAGGAAATGCGTTGCGAGCCCCTTTGGACCATCCAAAAGTGCCCCGAAAGGAAGGCTTTGGGTACAAGTGAACTCCCCAGGGGAGCCTTTACGCAGCCCCACATGCAACTGGACCCTCCGGGTTCGCTGTTTCTGAGCATCCCTAAACATAGCCCTAGCCGGCATCGAAGACGACTGAAAAATCAGGCCCCAGGAAATGCGTTACGAGCCCTTTTCGCCCATCCAAAAGTGCCCCCAAAGGAAGGCTTTGGGTACAAGTGAACTCCCCAGGGGAGCCTTTACGCAGCCCCACATGCAACTGGACTCTCCGGGTTCGCTGTTCCTGAGCAAACCTAAACGTAGCCCTAGAGGTCATCGGAGACGAGTGAAAAATCAGGCCCCAGGAAATGCGTTGCGAGCCACTTTGGACCATCCAAAAGTGCCCCGAAAGGAAGGCTTTGGGTACAAGTGAACTCCCCAGGGGAGCCTTTACGCAGCCCCACATACAACTGGACCCTCCGGGTTCAATTTTTCCGAGCAAACTTAAATAGAACCCTAGCCGCCATGGGAGAATCTGAAAAATCGGGCCCCAGAAAACACTTTGCAATCCCCTTTGGACCATCCAAAAGTGTCTCCAAAGGAAGGCTTTGGGTACAAGTGAACTCCCCAGCGGAGCCTTTATGCAGCCCCACATGCAACTGCAACCTCCGGGTTCGCTGTTTCCGAGCATCCCTAAACTTAGCCCTAGCCGGCAAAGAAGACGACTGAAAAATCAGGCCCCAGGAAATGCGTTGCGAGCCCTTTTCGCCCATCCAAAAGTACCCCCAAAGGAAGGCTTTGGGTACAAGAGAACTCCCCAGGGGAGCCTTTACGCAGCCCCACATGCAACTGGACCCTTCGGGTTCGATTTTTGCGAGCAACCCTAAATATATCCCTAGCCGGCATGGGAGAAGACTGAAAACCCGGGCCACAGAAAACGCGTTGCAAGCCCCTTTGGACCACCCAAAAGTGTCACCAAAGGAAGGCTTTGGGTACAAGTGAACTCCCCAGGGGAGCCTTTACGCAGCCCCACATGCAACTGGACCCTCCGGGTTCGCTGTTTCCGAGCATCCCTAAACATAGCCCTAGCCGGCATCGAAGACGACTGAAAAATCTGGCCCCAGTAAATGCGTTGCGAGCCCTTTTCGCCCATCCAAAAGTGCCCCCAAAGGAAGGCTTTGGGTACAAGTGAACTCCCCAGGGGAGCCTTTACGCAGCCCCACAAGCAACTGGACCCTCCGGGTTCGCTGTTTCCGAGCATCCCTAAACGTAGCCCTAGCCGTCATCGGATACGACTGAAAAATGAGGCCCCAGGAAATGCGTTACGAGCCCTTTTCGCCCATCCAGAAGTGCCCCCAAAGGAAGGCTTTGGGTACAAGTGAACTCCCCAGGGGAGCCTTTCCGCAGCCCCACATGCAACTGCAACCTCCGGGTTCGCTGTTTCCGAGCATCCCTAAACATAGCCCTAGCCGGCATCGATGACGACTGAAAAATCAGGCCCCAGGAAATGCGTTACGAGCCACTTTGGACCATCCAAAAGTGCCCCGAAAGGAAGGCTTTGGGTACAAGTGAACTCCCCAGGGGAGCCTTTACGCAGCCCCACATGCAACTGGACTCTCCGTGTTCGCTGTTCCTGAGCAAACCTAAACGTAGCCCTAGCCGTCATCGGAGACGAGTGAAAAATCAGGCCCCAGGAAATGCGTTGCGAGCCCTTTTCGCCCATCCAAAAGTGTCACCAAAGGAAGGCTTTGGGTACAAGTGAACTCCCCAGGGGAGCCTTTACGCAGCCCCACATGCAACTGGACTCTCCGGGTTCGCTGTTCCTGAGCAAACCTAAACGTAGCCCTAGCCGTCATCGGAGACGAGTGAAAAATCAGGCCCCAGGAAATGCGTTGAGAGCCACTTTGGACCATCCAAAAGTGCCCCGAAAGGAAGGCTTTGGGTACAAGTGAACTCCCCAGGGGAGCCTTTACGCAGCCCCACATGCAACTGGACCCTCCGGGTTTGCTGTTTCCAAGCAACCCTAAATATATCCCTAGCCGGCATGGGAGAAGACTGAAAAACCGAGCCCCAGAAAACGCGTTGCAAGCCCCTTTGGACCATCCAAAAGTGTCACCAAAGGAAGGCTTTGGGTACAAGTGAACTCCCCAGGGGAGCCTTTACGCAGCCCCACATGCAACTGGACCCTTCGGGTTCGCTGTTTCCGAGCATCCCTAAACATAGCCCTAGCCAACATCGAAGACAACTGAAAAATCAGTCCCCAGGAAATGCGTTCCGAGGCCTTTTCTCCAATACAAATGTGCCCCCAAAGGAATACTTTGGGTACAAGTGAACTCCCCAGGGGAGCCTTTACGCAGCCCCACATGCAACTGGACCCTCCGCGTTCGCTGTTTCCGAGCATCCCTAAACATAGCCCTAGCCGGCATCGAAGACGACTGAAAAATCAGGCCCCAGGCAATGCGTTGCGAGCCCTTTTCGCCCATCCAAAAGTGCCCCCAAAGGAAGGCTTTGGGTACAAGTGAACTCCCCAGGGGAGCCTTTACGCAGCCCCACATGCAACTGGACCCTCCGGGTTCGCTGTTTCCGAGCATCCCTAAACGTAGCCCTAGCCGGCATCGGAGACGACTGAAAAATCAGGCCCACGGAAATGCGTTACGAGCCCTTTTCGCCCATCCAAAAGTGCCCCCAAAGGAAGGCTTTGGGTACAAGTGAACTCCCCAGGGGAGCCTTTACGCAGCCCCACATGCAACTGGACCCTCCGCGTTCGCTGTTCCTGAGCAAACCTAAACGTAGCCCTAGCCGTCATCGGAGACGAGTGAAAAATCAGGCCCCAGGAAATGCGTTGAGAGCCACTTTGGACCATCCAAAAGTGCCCCCAAAGGAAGGCTTTGGGTACAAGTGAACTCCCCAGGGGAGCCTTTACGCAGCCCCACATGCAACTGGACCCTTCGGGTTTGCTGTTTCCGAGCATCCCTAAACATAGACCTAGCCAACATCGAAGACAACTGAAAAATCAGGCCCACGGAAATGCGTTGCGAACCACTTTGGACCATCCAAAAGTGCCCCGAAAGGAAGGCTTTGGGTACAAGTGAACTCCCCAGGGGAGCCTTTACGCAGCCCCACATACAACTGGACCCTCCGGGTTCGATTTTTCCGAGCAAACCTAAATAGAACCCTAGCCGGCATGGGAGAATCTGAAAAACCGGGCCCCAGAAAACACGTTGCAATCCCCTTTGGACCATCCAAAAGTGCCCCCAAAGGAAGGCTTTGGGTACAAGTGAACTCCGCAGGGGAGCCTTTACGCAGCCCCACATGCAACTGGACCCTCCGGGTTCGCTGTTTCCGAGCATCCCTAAACATAGCCCTAGCCGGCATCGGAGACGACTGAAAAATCAGGCCCCAGGAAATGCGTTGAGAGCCACTTTGGACCACCCAAAAGTGCCCCCAAAGGAAGGCTTTGGGTACAAGTGAACTCCCCAGGGGAGCCTTTACGCAGCCCCACATGCAACTGGACACTCCGGGTTTGCTGTTTCCAAGCAACCCTAAATATATCCCTAGCCGGCATGGGAGAAGACTGAAAAACCGAGCCCCAGAAAACGCGTTGCAAGCCCCTTTGGACCATCCAAAAGTGTCACCAAAGGAAGGCTTTGGGTACAAGTGAACTCCCCAGGGGAGCCTTTACGCAGCCCCACATGCAACTGGACCCTCCGGGTTTGCTGTTTCCAAGCAACCCTAAATATATCCCTAGCCGGCATGGGAGAAGACTGAAAAACCGAGCCCCAGAAAACGCGTTGCAAGCCCCTTTGGACCATCCAAAAGTGTCACCAAAGGAAGGCTTTGGGTACAAGTGAACTCCCCAGGGGAGCCTTTACGCAGCCCCACATGCAACTGGACCCTCCGGGTTCGCTGTTTCCGAGCATCCCTAAACATAGCCCTAGCCGGCATCGAAGACGACGGAAAAATCAGGCCCCAGGAAATGCGTTGCGAGCCCTTTTCGCCCATCCAAAAGTACCCCCAAAGGAAGGCTTGGGTACAAGTGAACTCCCCAGGGGAGCCTTTACGCAGCCCCACATGCAACTGGACCCTCCGGGTTTGCTGTTTCCGAGCAACCCTAAATATATCCCTAGCCGGCATGGGAGAAGACTGAAAAACCGAGCCCCAGAAAACGCGTTGCAAGCCCCTTTGGACCATCCAAAAGTGTCACCAAAGGAAGGCTTTGGGTACAAGAGAACTCCCCAGGGGAGCCTTTACGCAGCCCCACATGCAACTGGACCCTCCGGGTTTGCTGTTTCCAAGCAACCCTAAATATATCCCTAGCCGGCATGGGAGAAGACTGAAAAACCGAGCCCCAGAAAACGCGTTGCAAGCCCCTTTGGACCATCCAAAAGTGTCACCAAAGGAAGGCTTTGGGTACAAGTGAACTCCCCAGGGGAGCCTTTACGCAGCCCCACATGCAACTGGACCCTCCGCGTTCGCTGTTTCCGAGCATCCCTAAACATAGCCCTAGCCGGCATCGAAGACGACGGAAAAATCAGGCCCCAGGAAATGCGTTGCGAGCCCTTTTCGCCCATCCAAAAGTACCCCCAAAGGAAGGCTTTGGGTACAAGAGAACTCCCCAGGGGAGCCTTTACGCATCCTCAAGTGCAACTGGACCCTCCGGTTTCGCTGTTCCTGAGCAAACCTAAACGTAGCCCTAGCCTTCATCGGAGACGAGTGAAAAATCAGGCCCCAGGAAATGCGTTGCAAGCCCCTTTGGACCATCCAAAAGTGCCCCCAAAGGAAGGCTTTGGGTACAAGTGAACTCCCCAGGGGAGCCTTTACGCAGCCCCACATGCAACTGGACCCTCCGTGTTCGCTGTTTCCGAGCATCCCTAAACGTAGCCCTAGCCGGCATCGAAGACGACTGAAAAATCAGGCCCCAGGAAATGCATTACGAGCCCTTTTCTCCCATCCTAATGTGCCCCCAAAGGAAGGCTTTGGGTAGAAGTGAACTCCCCAGGGGAGCCTTTACGCAGCCCCACATGCAACTGGACTCTCCGTGTTCGCTGTTCCTGAGCAAACCTAAACGTAGCCCTAGCCGTCATCGGAGACGAGTGAAAAATCAGGCCCCAGGAAATGCGTTGCGAGCCCCTTTGGACCATCCAAAAGTGTCACCAAAGGAAGGCTTTGGGTACAAGTGAACTCCCCAGGGGAGCCTTTACGCAGCCCCACATGCAACTGGACCCTCCGGGTTCGCTGTTTCCGAGCATCCCTAAACATAGCCCTAGACGGCTTCGAAGACGACGGAAAAATCAGGCCCCAGGAAATGCGTTCAGAGCCACTTTGGACCATCCAAAAGTGCCCCCAAAGGAAGGCTTTGGGTACAAGTGAACTCCCCAGGGGAGCCTTTACGCAGCCCCACATGCAACTGGACCCTTCGGGTTCGCTGTTTCCGAGCATCCCTAAACATAGCCCTAGCCAAAATCGAAGACAACTGAAAAATCAGTCCCCCGGAAATGCGTTCCGAAGCCTTTTCTCCCATCCTAATGTGCCCCCAAAGGAATACTTTGGGTACAAGTGAACTCCCCAGAGGAGCCTTACCGCAGCCCCACATGCAACTGCAACCTCCGGGTTCGCTGTTTCCGAGCAACCCTAAATATACCCCTAGCCGGCATGGGAGAAGACTGAAAAACCGGGCCCCAGAAAAAGCGTTGCAAGCCCCTTTGGACCATCCAAAAGTGCCCCCAAAGGAAGGCTTTGGGTACATCTGAAGTTCCCAGGGGAGCGTTTACGCAGCCCCACATGCAACTGGACCCTCCGGGTTCGCTGTTTCCGAGAATCCCTAAACATAGCCCTAGCCGGCATCGAAGACCATCGAAAAATCAGTCCCCAGGAAACGCGATGCAAGCCCCTTTGGACCATCCAAAAGTGTCACAAAAGGAAGGCTTTGGGTACAAGTGAACTCCCCAGGGGAGCATTTACGCAGCCCCACATGCAACTGGTCCCTCCGGGTTCGCTGTTTCCGAGCATCCCTAAACATAGCCCTAGCCGGCATCGATGACGACTGAAAAATCAGGCCCCAGGAAATGCGTTGCGAGCCCTTTTCGCCCATCCAAAAGTGCCCCCAAAGGAAGGCTTTGGGTACAAGTGAACTCCCCAGGGGAGCCTTTACGCAGCCCCACATGCAACTGGACTCTCCGTGTTCGCTGTTCCTGAGCAAACCTAAACGTAGCCCTAGCCGTCATCGGAGACGAGTGAAAAATCAGGCCCCAGGAAATGCGTTGCGAGCCCCTTTGGACCATCCAAAAGTGTCACCAAAGGAAGGCTTTGGGTACAAGTGAACTCCCCAGGGGAGCCTTTACGCAGCCCCACATGCAACTGGACCCTCCGGGTTCGCTGTTTCCGAGCATCCCTAAACGTAGCCCTAGCCGGCATCGAAGACGACGGAAAAATCAGGCCCCAGGAAATGCGTTGCAAGCCCCTTTGGACCATCCAAACGTGCCCCCAAAGGAAGGCTTTGGGTACAAGTGAACTCCCCAGGGGAGCCTTTACGCAGCCCCACATGCAACTGGACCCTCCGGGTTTGCTGTTTCCAAGCAACCCTAAATATATCCCTAGCCGGCATGGGAGAAGACTGAAAAACCGAGCCCCAGAAAACGCGTTGCAAGCCCCTTTGGACCATCCAAAAGTGTCACAAAAGGAAGGCTTTGGGTACAAGTGAACTCCCCAGGGGAGCCTTTACGCAGCCCCACATGCAACTGGACCCTTCGGGTTCGCTGTTTCCGAGCATCCCTAAACATATCCCTAGCCAACATCGAAGACAACTGAAAAATCAGTCCCCCGGTAATGCGTTCCGAAGCCTTTTCTCCCATCCTAATGTGCCCCCAAAGGAATACTTTGGGTACAAGTGAACTCCCCAGGGGAGCCTTACCGCAGCCCCACATGCAACTGCAACCTCCGGGTTCGCTGTTTCCGAGCAACCCTAAATATACCCCTAGCCGGCATGGGAGAAGACTGAAAAACCGGGCCCCAGAAAAAGCGTTGCAAGCCCCTTTGGACCATCCAAAAGTGCCCCCAAAAAAAGGCTTTGGGTACATCTGAAGTTCCCAGGGGAGCGTTTACGCAGCCCCACATGCAACTGGACCCTCCGGGTTCGCTGTTTCCGAGAATCCCTAAACATAGCCCTAGCCGGCATCGAAGACCATCGAAAAATCAGTCCCCAGGAAACGCGATGCAAGCCCCTTTGGACCATCCAAAAGTGTCACAATAGGAAGGCTTTGGGTACAAGTGAACTCCCCAGGGGAGCATTTACGCAGCCCCACATGCAACTGGACCCTCCGGGTTCGCTGTTTCCGAGCATCCCAAAACATAGCCCTAGCCGGCATCGATGACGACTGAAAAATCAGGCCCCAGGAAATGCGTTGCGAGCCCTTTTCGCCCATCCAAAAGTGCCCCCAAAGGAAGGCTTTGGGTAAAAGTGAACTCCCCAGGGGAGCCTTTACGCAGCCCCACATGCAACTGGACCCTCCGGGTTCGCTGTTTCCGAGCATCCCTAAACATAGCCCTAGCCGGCATCGATGACGACTGAAAAATCAGGCCCCAGGAAATGCGTTGCGAGCCCCTTTGGACCATCCAAAAGTGCCCCGAAAGGAAGGCTTTGGGTACAAGTGAACTCCCCAGGGGAGCCTTTACGCAGCCCCACATGCAACTGGACCCTCCGGGTTCGCTGTTTCTGAGCATCCCTAAACATAGCCCTAGCCGGCATCGAAGACGACTGAAAAATCAGGCCCCAGGAAATGCGTTACGAGCCCTTTTCGCCCATCCAAAAGTGCCCCCAAAGGAAGGCTTTGGGTACAAGTGAACTCCCCAGGGGAGCCTTTACGCAGCCCCACATGCAACTGGACTCTCCGGGTTCGCTGTTCCTGAGCAAACCTAAACGTAGCCCTAGAGGTCATCGGAGACGAGTGAAAAATCAGGCCCCAGGAAATGCGTTGCGAGCCACTTTGGACCATCCAAAAGTGCCCCGAAAGGAAGGCTTTGGGTACAAGTGAACTCCCCAGGGGAGCCTTTACGCAGCCCCACATACAACTGGACCCTCCGGGTTCAATTTTTCCGAGCAAACTTAAATAGAACCCTAGCCGGCATGGGAGAATCTGAAAAATCGGGCCCCAGAAAACACTTTGCAATCCCCTTTGGACCATCCAAAAGTGTCTCCAAAGGAAGGCTTTGGGTACAAGTGAACTCCCCAGCGGAGCCTTTATGCAGCCCCACATGCAACTGCAACCTCCGGGTTCGCTGTTTCCGAGCATCCCTAAACTTAGCCCTAGCCGGCAAAGAAGACGACTGAAAAATCAGGCCCCAGGAAATGCGTTGCGAGCCCTTTTCGCCCATCCAAAAGTGCCCCCAAAGGAAGGCTTTGGGTACAAGAGAACTCCCCAGGGGAGCCTTTACGCAGCCCCACATGCAACTGGACCCTTCGGGTTCGATTTTTGCGAGCAACCCTAAATATATCCCTAGCCGGCATGGGAGAAGACTGAAAACCCGGGCCACAGAAAACGCGTTGCAAGCCCCTTTGGACCACCCAAAAGTGTCACCAAAGGAAGGCTTTGGGTACAAGTGAACTCCCCAGGGGAGCCTTTACGCAGCCCCACATGCAACTGGACCCTCCGGGTTCGCTGTTTCCGAGCATCCCTAAACATAGCCCTAGCCGGCATCGAAGACGACTGAAAAATCTGGCCCCAGGAAATGCGTTGCGAGCCCTTTTCGCCCATCCAAAAGTGCCCCCAAAGGAAGGCTTTGGGTACAAGTGAACTCCCCAGGGGAGCCTTTACGCAGCCCCACAAGCAACTGGACCCTCCGGGTTCGCTGTTTCCGAGCATCCCTAAACGTAGCCCTAGCCGTCATCGGATACGACTGAAAAATCAGGCCCCAGGTAATGCGTTACGAGCCCTTTTCGCCCATCCAGAAGTGCCCCCAAAGGAAGGCTTTGGGTACAAGTGAACTCCCCAGGGGAGCCTTTCCGCAGCCCCACATGCAACTGCAACCTCCGGGTTCGCTGTTTCCGAGCATCCCTAAACATAGCCCTAGCCGGCATCGATGACGACTGAAAAATCAGGCCCCAGGAAATGCGTTACGAGCCACTTTGGACCATCCAAAAGTGCCCCGAAAGGAAGGCTTTGGGTACAAGTGAACTCCCCAGGGGAGCCTTTACGCAGCCCCACATGCAACTGGACTCTCCGTGTTCGCTGTTCCTGAGCAAACCTAAACGTAGCCCTAGCCGTCATCGGAGACGAGTGAAAAATCAGGCCCCAGGAAATGCGTTGCGAGCCCTTTTCGCCCATCCAAAAGTGTCACCAAAGGAAGGCTTTGGGTACAAGTGAACTCCCCAGGGGAGCCTTTACGCAGCCCCACATGCAACTGGACTCTCCGGGTTCGCTGTTCCTGAGCAAACCTAAACGTAGCCCTAGCCGTCATCGGAGACGAGTGAAAAATCAGGCCCCAGGAAATGCGTTGCGAGCCACTTTGGACCATCCAAAAGTGCCCCGAAAGGAAGGCTTTGGGTACAAGTGAACTCCCCAGGGGAGCCTTTACGCAGCCCCACATACAACTGGACCCTCCGGGTTCAATTTTTCCGAGCAAACTTAAATAGAACCCTAGCCGGCATGGGAGAATTTGAAAATCGGGCCCCAGAAAATATTTTGTAATCCCCTTTGGACCATCCAAAAGTGTCTCCAAAGGAAGGCTTTGGGTACAAGTGAACTCCCCAGCGGAGCCTTTATGCAGCCCCACATGCAACTGGACCCTCCGGGTTCGCTGTTTCCGAGCATCCCTAAACATAGCCCTAGCCGGCAAAGAAGACGACTGAAAAATCAGGCCCCAGGAAATGCGTTGCGAGCCCTTTTCGCACATCCAAAAGTACCCCCAAAGGAAGGCTTTGGGTACAAGAGAACTCCCCAGGGGAGCCTTTACGCAGCCCCACATGCAACTGGACCCTTCGGGTTCGATTTTTGCGAGCAACCCTAAATATATCCCTAGCCGGCATGGGAGAAGACTGAAAACCCGGGCCACAGAAAACGCGTTGCAAGCCCCTTTGGACCACCCAAAAGTGTCACCAAAGGAAGGCTTTGGGTACAAGTGAACTCCCCAGGGGAGCCTTTACGCAGCCCCACATGCAACTGGACCCTCCGGGTTCGCTGTTTCCGAGCATCCCTAAACATAGCCCTAGCCGGCATCGAAGACGACTGAAAAATCTGGCCCCAGTAAATGCGTTGCGAGCCCTTTTCGCCCATCCAAAAGTGCCCCCAAAGGAAGGCTTTGGGTACAAGTGAACTCCCCAGGGGAGCCTTTACGCAGCCCCACATGCAACTGGACCCTCCGGGTTCGCTGTTTCCGAGCATCCCTAAACGTAGCCCTAGCCGTCATCGGATACGACTGAAAAATCAGGCCCCAGGAAATGCGTTACGAGCCCTTTTCGCCCATCCAGAAGTGCCCCCAAAGGAAGGCTTTGGGTACAAGTGAACTCCCCAGGGGAGCCTTTCCGCAGCCCCACATGCAACTGGACCCTCCGGGTTCGCTGTTTCCGAGCATCCCTAAACATAGCCCTAGCCGGCATCGATGACGACTGAAAAATCAGGCCCCAGGAAATGCGTTGCGAGCCCTTTTCGCCCATCCAAAAGTGCCCCCAAAGGAAGGCTTTGGGTAAAAGTGAACTCCCCAGGGGAGTCTTTACGCAGCCCCACATGCAACTGGACCCTCCGGGTTCGATTTTTCCGAGCAAACCTAAATAGAACCCCAGCCGGCTTGAGAGAATCTGAAAAACCGGGCCCCAGAAAACACGTTGCAATCCCCTTTGGACCATCCAAAAGTGTCACCAAAGGAAGGCTTTGGGTATAAGTCAACTCCCCAGGGGAGCCTTTATGCAGCCCCACATGCAACTGGACCCTCCGGGTTCGCTGTTTCCGAGCATCCCTAAACATAGCCCTAGCCGGCAAAGAAGACGAGTGAAAAATCAGGCCCCAGGAAATGCGTTGCGAGCCCTTTTCGCCCATCCAAAAGTACCCCCAAAGGAAGGCTTGGGTACAAGTGAACTCCCCAGGGGAGCCTTTACGCAGCCCCACATGCAACTGGACCCTTCGGGTTCGATTTTTGCGAGCAACCCTAAATATATCCCTAGCTGGCATGGGAGAAGACTGAAAACCCGGGCCACAGAAAACGCGTTGCAAGCCCCTTTGGACCATCCAAAAGTGTCACCAAAGGAAGGCTTTGGGTACAAGTGAACTCCCCAGGGGAGCCTTTATGCAGCCCCACATGCAACTTGACCCTCCGGGTTCGCTTTTTCCGAGCATCCCTAAACATAGCCCTAGCCGGCATCGATGACGACTGAAAAATCAGGCCCCAGGAAATGCGTTACGAGCCCTTTTCGCCCATCCAAAAGTGCCCCCAAAGGAAGGCTTTGGGTACAAGTGAACTCCCCAGGGGAGCCTTTACGCAGCCCCACATGCAACTGGACACTCCGGGTTCGCTGTTTCCGAGCATCCCTAAACATAGTCCTAGCCGGCATAAATGACGACTGAAAAATCAGGCCCACGGAAATGTGTTGCGAGCCCCTTTGGACCATCCAAAAGTGCCCCCAAAGGAAGGCTTTGGGTACAAGTGAACTCCCCAGGGGAGCCTTTACGCAGCCCCACATGCAACTGGACCCTCCGGGTTCGATTTTTCCGAGCAAACCTAAATAGATCCCTAGCCGGCATGGTAGAATATGAAAAACCGGGCCCCAGAAAACACGTTGCAATCCCCTTTGGACCATCCAAAAGTGTCACCAAAGGAAGGCTTTGGGTACAAGTGAACTCCCCAGGGGAGCCTTTACACAGCCCCACATGCAACTGGACACTCCGGGTTCGCTGTTTCTGAGCATCCCTAAACATAGTCCTAGCCGGCATCGAAGACGACTGAAAAATCAGGCCCCAGGAAATGCGTTACGAGCCCTTTTCGCCCATCCAAATGTGCCCCCAAAGGAAGGCTTTGGGTACATCTGAAGTTCCCAGGGGAGCCTTTACGCAGCCCCACATGCAACTGGACCCTCCGGGTTCGCTGTTCCTGAGCAAACCTAAACCTAGCCCTTGCCGTCATCGGAGACGGGTGAAAAATCAGGCCCACGGAAATGCGTTGCTAGCCCCTTTGGACCATCCAAAAGTGCCCCCAAAGGAAGGCTTTGGGTACAAGTGAACTCCCCAGGGGAGCCTTTCCGCAGCCCCACATGCAACTGGACCCTTCGGGTTCGCTGTTTCCGAGCATCCCTAAACATAGCCCTAGCCAACATCGAAGACAACTGAAAAATCAGTCCCCAGGAAATGCGTTCCGAGGCATTTTCTCCAATACAAATGTGCCCCCAAAGGAATACTTTGGGTACAAGTGAACTCCCCAGGGGAGCCTTTACGCAGCCCCACATGCAACTGGACCCTCCGCGTTCGCTGTTTCCGAGCATCCCTAAACATAGCCCTAGCCGGCATCGAAGACGACTGAAAAATCAGGCCCCAGGCAACGCGTTGCGAGCCCTTTTCGCCCATCCAAAAGTGCCCCCAAAGGAAGGCTTTGGGTACAAGTGAACTCCCCAGGGGAGCCTTTACGCAGCCCCACATGCAACTGGACCCTCCGGGTTCGCTGTTTCCGAGCATCCCTAAACGTAGCCCTAGCCGGCATCGGAGACGACTGAAAAATCAGGCCCCAGGAAATGCGTTACGAGCCCTTTTCTCCCATCCAAAAGTGCCCCCAAAGGAAGACTTTGGGTACAAGTGAACTCCCCAGGGGAGCCTTTACGCAGCCCCACATGCAACTGGACCCTCCGGGTTCGCTGTTCCTGAGCAAACCTAAACGTAGCCCTTGCCCTCATCGGAGACGAGTGAAAAATCAGGCCCACGGAAATGCGTTACGAGCCCTTTTCGCCCATCCAAAAGTGCCCCCAAAGGAAGGCTTTGGGTACAAGTGAACTCCCCAGGGGAGCCTTTACGCAGCCCCACATGCAACTGGACCCTCCGGGTTTGCTGTTTCCAAGCAACCCTAAATATATCCCTAGCCGGCATGGGAGAAGACAGAAAAACCGAGCCCCAGAAAACGCGTTGCAAGCCCCTTTGGACCATCCAAAAGTGTCACAAAAGGAAGGCTTTGGGTACAAGTGAACTCCCCAGGGGAGCCTTTACGCAGCCCCACATGCAACTGGACCCTCCGGGTTCGCTGTTTCCGAGCATCCCTAAACATAGCCCTAGCCGGCATCGAAGACGACGGAAAAATCAGGCCCCAGGAAATGCGTTACGAGCCCTTTTCGCCCATCCAAAAGTGCCCCGAAAGGAAGGCTTTGGGTACAAGTGAACTCCCCAGGGGAGCCTTTACGCAGCCCCACATGCAACTGGACTCTCCGGGTTCGCTGTTCCTGAGCAAACGTAAATATACCCCTAGCCGGCATGGGAGAAGACTGAAAAACCGGGCCCCAGGAAACGCGATGCAAGCCACTTTGGACCATCCAAAAGTGTCACAAAAGGAAGGCTTTGGGTACAAGTGAACTCCCCAGGGGAGCCTTTACGCAGCCCCACATGCAACTGAAACCTCCGGGTTCGCTGTTTCCGAGCATCCCTAAACATAGCCCTAGCCGGCATCGAAGACGACGGAAAAATCAGGCCCCAGGAAATGCGTTGCGAGCCCTTTTCGCCCATCCAAAAGTACCCCAAAAGGAAGGCTTTGGGTACAAGTGAACTCCCCAGGGGAGCCTTTACGCAGCCTCACGTGCAACTGGACCCTCCGGTTTCGCTGTTCCTGAGCAAACCTAAATGTAGCCCTAGCCGTCATCGGAGACGATTGAAAAATCAGGCCCCAGGAAATGCATTGCGAGCCCCTTTCGCCCATTCAGAAGTGCCCCCAAAGGAAGACTTGGGTACAAGTGAACTCCCCAGGGGAGCCTTTACGCAGCCTCACGTGCAACTGGACCCTCCGGTTTCGCTGTTCCTGAGCAAACCTAAACGTAGCCCTAGCCTTCATCGGAGACGAGTGAAAAATCAGGCCCCAGGAAATGCGTTGCGAGCCACTTTGGACCATCCAAAAGTGCCCCCAAAGGAAGGCTTTGGGTACAAGTGAACTCCCCAGGGGAGCCTTTACGCAGCCCCACATGCAACTGGACCCTCCGGGTTTGCTGTTTCCAAGCAACACTAAATATATCCCTAGCCGGCATGGGAGAAGACTGAAAAACCGAGCCCCAGAAAACGCGTTGCAAGCCCCTTTGGACCATCCAAAAGTGTCACCAAAGGAAGGCTTTGGGTACAAGTGAACTCCCCAGGGGAGCCTTTACGCAGCCCCACATGCAACTGGACCCTTCGGGTTCGCTGTTTCCGAGCATCCCTAAACATAGCCCTAGCCAACATCGAAGACAACTGAAAAATCAGTCCCCAGGAAATGCGTTCCGAGGCCTTTTCTCCAATACAAATGTGCCCCCAAAGGAATACTATGGGTACAAGTGAACTCCCCAGGGGAGCCTTTACGCAGCCCCACATGCAACTGGACCCTCCGCGTTCGCTGTTTCCGAGCATCCCTAAACATAGCCCTAGCCGGCAAAGAAGACGACTGAAAAATCAGGCCCCAGGCAATGCGTTGCGAGCCCTTTTCGCCCATCCAAAAGTGCCCCCAAAGGAAGGCTTTGGGTACAAGTGAACTCCCCAGGGGAGCCTTTACGCAGCCCCACATGCAACTGGACCCTCCGGGTTCGCTGTTTCCGAGCATCCCTAAACGTAGCCCTAGCCGGCATCGGAGACGACTGAAAAATCAGGCCCCAGGAAATGCGTTACGAGCCCTTTTCTCCCATCCAAAAGTGCCCCCAAAGGAAGACTTTGGGTACAAGTGAACTCCCCAGGGGAGCCTTTACGCAGCCCCACATGCAACTGGACCCTCCGGGTTCGCTGTTCCTGAGCAAACCTAAACGTAGCCCTTGCCCTCATCGGAGACGAGTGAAAAATCAGGCCCACGGAAATGCGTTACGAGCCCTTTTCGCCCATCCAAAAGTGCCCCCAAAGGAAGGCTTTGGGTACAAGTGAACTCCCCAGGGGAGCCTTTACGCAGCCCCACATGCAACTGGACCCTCCGGGTTCGCTGTTCCTGAGCAAACCTAAACGTAGCCCTAGCCGTCATCGGAGACGAGTGAAAAATCAGGCCCCAGGAAATGCGTTGAGAGCCACTTTGGACCATCCAAAAGTGCCCCCAAAGGAAGGCTTTGGGTACAAGTGAACTCCCCAGGGGAGCCTTTACGCAGCCCCACATGCAACTGGACCCTTCGGGTTCGCTGTTTCCGAGCATCCCTAAACATAGACCTAGCCAACATCGAAGACAACTGAAAAATCAGGCCCACGGAAATGCGTTGCGAACCACTTTGGACCATCCAAAAGTGCCCCGAAAGGAAGGCTTTGGGTACAAGTGAACTCCCCAGGGGAGCCTTTACGCAGCCCCACATACAACTGGACCCTCCGGGTTCGATTTTTCCGAGCAAACCTAAATAGAACCCTAGCCGGCATGGGAGAATCTGAAAAACCGGGCCCCAGAAAACACGTTGCAATCCCCTTTGGACCATCCAAAAGTGCCCCCAAAGGAAGGCTTTGGGTACAAGTGAACTCCGCAGGGGAGCCTTTACGCAGCCCCACATGCAACTGGACCCTCCGGGTTCGCTGTTTCCGAGCATCCCTAAACATAGCCCTAGCCGGCATCGGAGACGACTGAAAAATCAGGCCCCAGGAAATGCGTTGAGAGCCACTTTGGACCACCCAAAAGTGCCCCCAAAGGAAGGCTTTGGGTACAAGTGAACTCCCCAGGGGAGCCTTTACGCAGCCCCACATGCAACTGGACCCTCCGGGTTTGCTGTTTCCAAGCAACCCTAAATATATCCCTAGCCGGCATGGGAGAAGACTGAAAAACCGAGCCCCAGAAAACGCGTTGCAAGCCCCTTTGGACCATCCAAAAGTGTCACCAAAGGAAGGCTTTGGGTACAAGTGAACTCCCCAGGGGAGCCTTTACGCAGCCCCACATGCAACTGGACCCTCCGGGTTCGCTGTTCCTGAGCAAACCTAAACGTAGCCCTTGCCCTCATCGGAGACGAGTGAAAAATCAGGCCCACGGAAATGCGTTACGAGCCCTTTTCGCCCATCCAAAAGTGCCCCCAAAGGAAGGCTTTGGGTACAAGTGAACTCCCCAGGGGAGCCTTTACGCAGCCCCACATGCAACTGGACCCTCCGCGTTCGCTGTTCCTGAGCAAACCTAAACGTAGCCCTATCCGTCATCGGAGACGAGTGAAAAATCAGGCCCCAGGAAATGCGTTGAGAGCCACTTTGGACCATCCAAAAGTGCCCCCAAAGGAAGGCTTTGGGTACAAGTGAACTCCCCAGGGGAGCCTTTACGCAGCCCCACATGCAACTGGACCCTTCGGGTTCGCTGTTTCCGAGCATCCCTAAACATAGACCTAGCCAACATCGAAGACAACTGAAAAATCAGGCCCACGGAAATGCGTTGCGAACCACTTTGGACCATCCAAAAGTGCCCCGAAAGGAAGGCTTTGGGTACAAGTGAACTCCCCAGGGGAGCCTTTACGCAGCCCCACATACAACTGGACCCTCCGGGTTCGATTTTTCCGAGCAAACCTAAATAGAACCCTAGCCGGCATGGGAGAATCTGAAAAACCGGGCCCCAGAAAACACGTTGCAATCCCCTTTGGACCATCCAAAAGTGCCCCCAAAGGAAGGCTTTGGGTACAAGTGAACTCCGCAGGGGAGCCTTTACGCAGCCCCACATGCAACTGGACCCTCCGGGTTCGCTGTTTCCGAGCATCCCTAAACATAGCCCTAGCCGGCATCGGAGACGACTGAAAAATCAGGCCCCAGGAAATGCGTTGAGAGCCACTTTGGACCACCCAAAAGTGCCCCCAAAGGAAGGCTTTGGGTACAAGTGAACTCCCCAGGGGAGCCTTTACGCAGCCCCACATGCAACTGGACACTCCGGGTTTGCTGTTTCCAAGCAACCCTAAATATATCCCTAGCCGGCATGGGAGAAGACTGAAAAACCGAGCCCCAGAAAACGCGTTGCAAGCCCCTTTGGACCATCCAAAAGTGTCACCAAAGGAAGGCTTTGGGTACAAGTGAACTCCCCAGGGGAGCCTTTACGCAGCCCCACATGCAACTGGACCCTCCGGGTTTGCTGTTTCCAAGCAACCCTAAATATATCCCTAGCCGGCATGGGAGAAGACTGAAAAACCGAGCCCCAGAAAACGCGTTGCAAGCCCCTTTGGACCATCCAAAAGTGTCACCAAAGGAAGGCTTTGGGTACAAGTGAACTCCCCAGGGGAGCCTTTACGCAGCCCCACATGCAACTGGACCCTCCGGGTTCGCTGTTTCCGAGCATCCCTAAACATAGCCCTAGCCGGCATCGAAGACGACGGAAAAATCAGGCCCCAGGAAATGCGTTGCGAGCCCTTTTCGCCCATCCAAAAGTACCCCCAAAGGAAGGCTTGGGTACAAGTGAACTCCCCAGGGGAGCCTTTACGCAGCCCCACATGCAACTGGACCCTCCGGGTTTGCTGTTTCCGAGCAACCCTAAATATATCCCTAGCCGGCATGGGAGAAGACTGAAAAACCGAGCCCCAGAAAACGCGTTGCAAGCCCCTTTGGACCATCCAAAAGTGTCACCAAAGGAAGGCTTTGGGTACAAGTGAACTCCCCAGGGGAGCCTTTACGCAGCCCCACATGCAACTGGACCCTCCGGGTTTGCTGTTTCCAAGCAACCCTAAATATATCCCTAGCCGGCATGGGAGAAGACTGAAAAACCGAGCCCCAGAAAACGCGTTGCAAGCCCCTTTGGACCATCCAAAAGTGTCACCAAAGGAAGGCTTTGGGTACAAGTGAACTCCCCAGGGGAGCCTTTACGCAGCCTCAAGTGCAACTGGACCCTCCGGTTTCGCTGTTCCTGAGCAAACCTAAACGTAGCCCTAGCCTTCATCGGAGACAAGTGAAAAATCAGGCCCCAGGAAATGCGTTGCGAGCCACTTTGGACCATCCAAAAGTGCCCCCAAAGGAAGGCTTTGGGTACAAGTGAACTCCCCAGGGGAGCCTTTACGCAGCCCCACATGCAACTGGACCCTCCGTGTTCGCTGTTTCCGAGCATCCCTAAACGTAGCCCTAGCCGGCATCGAAGACGACTGAAAAATCAGGCCCCAGGAAATGCATTACGAGCCCTTTTCTCCCATCCTAATGTGCCCCCAAAGGAAGGCTTTGGGTACAAGTGAACTCCCCAGGGGAGCCTTTACGCAGCCCCACATGCAACTGGACTCTCCGTGTTCGCTGTTCCTGAGCAAACCTAAACGTAGCCCTAGCCGTCATCGGAGACGAGTGAAAAATCAGGCCCCAGGAAATGCGTTGCGAGCCCCTTTGGACCATCCAAAAGTGTCACCAAAGGAAGGCTTTGGGTACAAGTGAACTCCCCAGGGGAGCCTTTACGCAGCCCCACATGCAACTGGACCCTCCGGGTTCGCTGTTTCCGAGCATCCCTAAACATAGCCCTATCCGGCATCGAAGACGACGGAAAAATCAGGCCCCAGGAAATGCGTTCCGAAGCCTTTTCTCCCATCCTAATGTGCCCCCAAAGGAATACTTTGGGTACAAGTGAACTCCCCAGAGGAGCCTTACCGCAGCCCCACATGCAACTGGACCCTCCGGGTTCGCTGTTTCCGAGAATCCCTAAACATAGCCCTAGCCGGCATCGAAGACCATCGAAAAATCAGTCCCCAGGAAACGCGATGCAAGCCCCTTTGGACCATCCAAAAGTGTCACAAAAGGAAGGCTTTGGGTACAAGTGAACTCCCCAGGGGAGCATTTACGCAGCCCCACATGCAACTGGTCCCTCCGGGTTCGCTGTTTCCGAGCATCCCTAAACATAGCCCTAGCCGGCATCGATGACGACTGAAAAATCAGGCCCCAGGAAATGCGTTGCGAGCCCTTTTCGCCCATCCAAAAGTGCCCCCAAAGGAAGGCTTTGGGTACAAGTGAACTCCCCAGGGGAGCCTTTACGCAGCCCCACATGCAACTGGACTCTCCGTGTTCGCTGTTCCTGAGCAAACCTAAACGTAGCCCTAGCCGTCATCGGAGACGAGTGAAAAATCAGGCCCCAGGAAATGCGTTGCGAGCCCCTTTGGACCATCCAAAAGTGTCACCAAAGGAAGGCTTTGGGTACAAGTGAACTCCCCAGGGGAGCCTTTACGCAGCCCCACATGCAACTGGACCCTCCGGGTTCGCTGTTTCCGAGCATCCCTAAACGTAGCCCTATCCGGCATTGAAGACGACGGAAAAATCAGGCCCCAGGAAATGCGTTGCGAGCCCCTTTGGACCATCCAAACGTGCCCCCAAAGGAAGGCTTTGGGTACAAGTGAACTCCCCAGGGGAGCCTTTACGCAGCCCCACATGCAACTGGACCCTCCGGGTTTGCTGTTTCCAAGCAACCCTAAATATATCCCTAGCCGGCATGGGAGAAGACTGAAAAACCGAGCCCCAGAAAACGCGTTGCAAGCCCCTTTGGACCATCCAAAAGTGTCACAAAAGGAAGGCTTTGGGTACAAGTGAACTCCCCAGGGGAGCCTTTACGCAGCCCCACATGCAACTGGACCCTTCGGGTTCGCTGTTTCCGAGCATCCCTAAACATAGCCCTAGCCAACATCGAAGACAACTGAAAAATCAGTCCCCCGGAAATGCGTTCCGAAGCCTTTTCTCCCATCCTAATGTGCCCCCAAAGGAATACTTTGGGTACAAGTGAACTCCCCAGAGGAGCCTTACCGCAGCCCCACATGCAACTGCAACCTCCGGGTTCGCTGTTTCCGAGCAACCCTAAATATACCCCTAGCCGGCATCGAAGACGACGGAAAAATCAGGCCCCAGAAAAAGCGTTGCAAGCCCCTTTGGACCATCCAAAAGTGCCCCCAAAAAAAGGCTTTGGGTACATCTGAAGTTCCCAGGGGAGCGTTTACGCAGCCCCACATGCAACTGGACCCTCCGGGTTCGCTGTTTCCGAGAATCCCTAAACATAGCCCTAGCCGGCATCGAAGACCATCGAAAAATCAGTCCCCAGGAAACGCGATGCAAGCCCCTTTGGACCATCCAAAAGTGTCACAATAGGAAGGCTTTGGGTACAAGTGAACTCCCCAGGGGAGCATTTACGCAGCCCCACATGCAACTGGACCCTCCGGGTTCGCTGTTTCCGAGCATCCCTAAACATAGCCCTAGCCGGCATCGATGACGACTGAAAAATCAGGCCCCAGGAAATGCGTTGCGAGCCCTTTTCGCCCATCCAAAAGTGCCCCCAAAGGAAGGCTTTGGGTAAAAGTGAACTCCACAGGGGAGCCTTTACGCAGCCCCACATGCAACTGGACCCTCCGGGTTCGCTGTTTCTGAGCATCCCTAAACATAGCCCTAGCCGGCATCGAAGACGACTGAAAAATCAGGCCCCAGGAAATGCGTTACGAGCCCTTTTCGCCCATCCAAAAGTGCCCCCAAAGGAAGGCTTTGGGTACAAGTGAACTCCCCAGGGGAGCCTTTACGCAGCCCCACATGCAACTGGACTCTCCGGGTTCGCTGTTCCTGAGCAAACCTAAACGTAGCCCTAGAGGTCATCGGAGACGAGTGAAAAATCAGGCCCCAGGAAATGCGTTGCGAGCCACTTTGGACCATCCAAAAGTGCCCCGAAAGGAAGGCTTTGGGTACAAGTGAACTCCCCAGGGGAGCCTTTACGCAGCCCCACATACAACTGGACCCTCCGGGTTCAATTTTTCCGAGCAAACTTAAATAGAACCCTAGCCGGCATGGGAGAATCTGAAAAATCGGGCCCCAGAAAACACTTTGCAATCCCCTTTGGACCATCCAAAAGTGTCTCCAAAGGAAGGCTTTGGGTACAAGTGAACTCCCCAGCGGAGCCTTTATGCAGCCCCACATGCAACTGGACCCTCCGGGTTCGCTGTTTCCGAGCATCCCTAAACTTAGCCCTAGCCGGCAAAGAAGACGACTGAAAAATCAGGCCCCAGGAAATGCGTTGCGAGCCCTTTTCGCCCATCCAAAAGTACCCCCAAAGGAAGGCTTTGGGTACAAGAGAACTCCCCAGGGGAGCCTTTACGCAGCCCCACATGCAACTGGACCCTCCGCGTTCGCTGTTCCTGAGCAAACCTAAACGTAGCCCTAGCCGTCATCGGAGACGAGTGAAAAATCAGGCCCCAGGAAATGCGTTGAGAGCCACTTTGGACCATCCAAAAGTGCCCCCAAAGGAAGGCTTTGGGTACAAGTGAACTCCCCAGCGGAGCCTTTACGCAGCCCCACATGCAACTGGACCCTTCGGGTTCGCTGTTTCCGAGCATCCCTAAACATAGACCTAGCCAACATCGAAGACAACTGAAAAATCAGGCCCACGGAAATGCGTTGCGAACCACTTTGGACCATCCAAAAGTGCCCCGAAAGGAAGGCTTTGGGTACAAGTGAACTCCCCAGGGGAGCCTTTACGCAGCCCCACATACAACTGGACCCTCCGGGTTCGATTTTTCCGAGCAAACCTAAATAGAACCCTAGCCGGCATGGGAGAATCTGAAAAACCGGGCCCCAGAAAACACGTTGCAATCCCCTTTGGACCATCCAAAAGTGCCCCCAAAGGAAGGCTTTGGGTACAAGTGAACTCCGCAGGGGAGCCTTTACGCAGCCCCACATGCAACTGGACCCTCCGGGTTCGCTGTTTCCGAGCATCCCTAAACATAGCCCTAGCCGGCATCGGAGACGACTGAAAAATCAGGCCCCAGGAAATGCGTTGAGAGCCACTTTGGACCACCCAAAAGTGCCCCCAAAGGAAGGCTTTGGGTACAAGTGAACTCCCCAGGGGAGCCTTTACGCAGCCCCACATGCAACTGGACACTCCGGGTTTGCTGTTTCCAAGCAACCCTAAATATATCCCTAGCCGGCATGGGAGAAGACTGAAAAACCGAGCCCCAGAAAACGCGTTGCAAGCCCCTTTGGACCATCCAAAAGTGTCACCAAAGGAAGGCTTTGGGTACAAGTGAACTCCCCAGGGGAGCCTTTACGCAGCCCCACATGCAACTGGACCCTCCGGGTTTGCTGTTTCCAAGCAACCCTAAATATATCCCTAGCCGGCATGGGAGAAGACTGAAAAACCGAGCCCCAGAAAACGCGTTGCAAGCCCCTTTGGACCATCCAAAAGTGTCACCAAAGGAAGGCTTTGGGTACAAGTGAACTCCCCAGGGGAGCCTTTACGCAGCCCCACATGCAACTGGACCCTCCGGGTTCGCTGTTTCCGAGCATCCCTAAACATAGCCCTAGCCGGCATCGAAGACGACGGAAAAATCAGGCCCCAGGAAATGCGTTGCGAGCCCTTTTCGCCCATCCAAAAGTACCCCCAAAGGAAGGCTTGGGTACAAGTGAACTCCCCAGGGGAGCCTTTACGCAGCCCCACATGCAACTGGACCCTCCGGGTTTGCTGTTTCCGAGCAACCCTAAATATATCCCTAGCCGGCATGGGAGAAGACTGAAAAACCGAGCCCCAGAAAACGCGTTGCAAGCCCCTTTGGACCATCCAAAAGTGTCACCAAAGGAAGGCTTTGGGTACAAGTGAACTCCCCAGGGGAGCCTTTACGCAGCCCCACATGCAACTGGACCCTCCGGGTTTGCTGTTTCCAAGCAACCCTAAATATATCCCTAGCCGGCATGGGAGAAGACTGAAAAACCGAGCCCCAGAAAACGCGTTGCAAGCCCCTTTGGACCATCCAAAAGTGTCACCAAAGGAAGGCTTTGGGTACAAGTGAACTCCCCAGGGGAGCCTTTACGCAGCCCCACATGCAACTGGACCCTCCGGGTTCGCTGTTTCCGAGCATCCCTAAACATAGCCCTAGCCGGCATCGAAGACGACGGAAAAATCAGGCCCCAGGAAATGCGTTGCGAGCCCTTTTCGCCCATCCAAAAGTACCCCCAAAGGAAGACTTTGGGTACAAGAGAACTCCCCAGGGGAGCCTTTACGCAGCCTCAAGTGCAACTGGACCCTCCGGGTTCGCTGTTCCTGAGCAAACCTAAACGTAGCCCTAGCCTTCATCGGAGACGAGTGAAAAATCAGGCCCCAGGAAATGCGTTGCGAGCCACTTTGGACCATCCAAAAGTGCCCCCAAAGGAAGGCTTTGGGTACAAGTGAACTCCCCAGGGGAGCCTTTACGCAGCCCCACATGCAACTGGACCCTCCGTGTTCGCTGTTTCCGAGCATCCCTAAACGTAGCCCTAGCCGGCATCGAAGACGACTGAAAAATCAGGCCCCAGGAAATGCATTACGAGCCCTTTTCTCCCATCCTAATGTGCCCCCAAAGGAAGGCTTTGGGTACAAGTGAACTCCCCAGGGGAGCCTTTACGCAGCCCCACATGCAACTGGACTCTCCGTGTTCGCTGTTCCTGAGCAAACCTAAACGTAGCCCTAGCCGTCATCGGAGACGAGTGAAAAATCAGGCCCCAGGAAATGCGTTGCGAGCCCCTTTGGACCATCCAAAAGTGTCACCAAAGGAAGGCTTTGGGTACAAGTGAACTCCCCAGGGGAGCCTTTACGCAGCCCCACATGCAACTGGACCCTCCGGGTTCGCTGTTTCCGAGCATCCCTAAACATAGCCCTATCCGGCATCGAAGACGACGGAAAAATCAGGCCCCAGGAAATGCGTTCAGAGCCACTTTGGACCATCCAAAAGTGCCCCCAAAGGAAGGCTTTGGGTACAAGTGAACTCCCCAGGGGAGCCTTTACGCAGCCCCACATGCAACTGGACCCTCCGGGTTTGCTGTTTCCAAGCAACACTAAATATATCCCTAGCCGGCATGGGAGAAGACTGAAAAACCGAGCCCCAGAAAACGCGTTGCAAGCCCCTTTGGACCATCCAAAAGTGTCACCAAAGGAAGGCTTTGGGTACAAGTGAACTCCCCAGGGGAGCCTTTACGCAGCCCCACATGCAACTGGACCCTTCGGGTTCGCTGTTTCCGAGCATCCCTAAACATAGCCCTAGCCAACATCGAAGACAACTGAAAAATCAGTCCCCCGGAAATGCGTTCCGAAGCCTTTTCTCCCATCCTAATGTGCCCCCAAAGGAATACTTTGGGTACAAGTGAACTCCCCAGAGGAGCCTTACCGCAGCCCCACATGCAACTGCAACCTCCGGGTTCGCTGTTTCCGAGCAACCCTAAATATACCCCTAGCCGGCATGGGAGAAGACTGAAAAACCGGGCCCCAGAAAAAGCGTTGCAAGCCCCTTTGGACCATCCAAAAGTGCCCCCAAAGGAAGGCTTTGGGTACATCTGAAGTTCCCAGGGGAGCGTTTACGCAGCCCCACATGCAACTGGACCCTCCGGGTTCGCTGTTTCCGAGAATCCCTAAACATAGCCCTAGCCGGCATCGAAGACCATCGAAAAATCAGTCCCCAGGAAACGCGATGCAAGCCCCTTTGGACCATCCAAAAGTGTCACAAAAGGAAGGCTTTGGGTACAAGTGAACTCCCCAGGGGAGCATTTACGCAGCCCCACATGCAACTGGTCCCTCCGGGTTCGCTGTTTCCGAGCATCCCTAAACATAGCCCTAGCCGGCATCGATGACGACTGAAAAATCAGGCCCCAGGAAATGCGTTGCGAGCCCTTTTCGCCCATCCAAAAGTGCCCCCAAAGGAAGGCTTTGGGTACAAGTGAACTCCCCAGGGGAGCCTTTACGCAGCCCCACATGCAACTGGACTCTCCGTGTTCGCTGTTCCTGAGCAAACCTAAACGTAGCCCTAGCCGTCATCGGAGACGAGTGAAAAATCAGGCCCCAGGAAATGCGTTGCGAGCCCCTTTGGACCATCCAAAAGTGTCACCAAAGGAAGGCTTTGGGTACAAGTGAACTCCCCAGGGGAGCCTTTACGCAGCCCCACATGCAACTGGACCCTCCGGGTTTGCTGTTTCCGAGCAACCCTAAATATATCCCTAGCCGGCATGGGAGAAGACTGAAAAACCGAGCCCCAGAAAACGCGTTGCAAGCCCCTTTGGACCATCCAAAAGTGTCACCAAAGGAAGGCTTTGGGTACAAGTGAACTCCCCAGGGGAGCCTTTACGCAGCCCCACATGCAACTGGACCCTCCGGGTTCGCTGTTTCCGAGCATCCCTAAACATAGCCCTAGCCGGCATCGAAGACGACGGAAAAATCAGGCCCCAGGAAATGCGTTGCGAGCCCTTTTCGCCCATCCAAAAGTATCCCCAAAGGAAGGCTTGGGTACAAGTGAACTCCCCAGGGGAGCCTTTACGCAGCCCCACATGCAACTGGACCCTCCGGGTTTGCTGTTTCCGAGCAACCCTAAATATATCCCTAGCCGGCATGGGAGAAGACTGAAAAACCGAGCCCCAGAAAACGCGTTGCAAGCCCCTTTGGACCATCCAAAAGTGTCACCAAAGGAAGGCTTTGGGTACAAGTGAACTCCCCAGGGGAGCCTTTACGCAGCCCCACATGCAACTGGACCCTCCGGGTTTGCTGTTTCCAAGCAACCCTAAATATATCCCTAGCCGGCATGGGAGAAGACTGAAAAACCGAGCCCCAGAAAACGCGTTGCAAGCCCCTTTGGACCATCCAAAAGTGTCACCAAAGGAAGGCTTTGGGTACAAGTGAACTCCCCAGGGGAGCCTTTACGCAGCCTCAAGTGCAACTGGACCCTCCGGGTTCGCTGTTTCCGAGCATCCCTAAACATAGCCCTAGCCGGCATCGAAGACGACGGAAAAATCAGGCCCCAGGAAATGCGTTGCGAGCCCTTTTCGCCCATCCAAAAGTACCCCCAAAGGAAGACTTTGGGTACAAGAGAACTCCCCAGGGGAGCCTTTACGCAGCCTCAAGTGCAACTGGACCCTCCGGTTTCGCTGTTCCTGAGCAAACCTAAACGTAGCCCTAGCCTTCATCGGAGACGAGTGAAAAATCAGGCCCCAGGAAATGCGTTGCGAGCCACTTTGGACCATCCAAAAGTGCCCCCAAAGGAAGGCTTTGGGTACAAGTGAACTCCCCAGGGGAGCCTTTACGCAGCCCCACATGCAACTGGACCCTCCGTGTTCGCTGTTTCCGAGCATCCCTAAACGTAGCCCTAGCCGGCATCGAAGACGACTGAAAAATCAGGCCCCAGGAAATGCATTACGAGCCCTTTTCTCCCATCCTAATGTGCCCCCAAAGGAAGGCTTTGGGTACAAGTGAACTCCCCAGGGGAGCCTTTACGCAGCCCCACATGCAACTGGACTCTCCGTGTTCGCTGTTCCTGAGCAAACCTAAACGTAGCCCTAGCCGTCATCGGAGACGAGTGAAAAATCAGGCCCCAGGAAATGCGTTGCGAGCCCCTTTGGACCATCCAAAAGTGTCACCAAAGGAAGGCTTTGGGTACAAGTGAACTCCCCAGGGGAGCCTTTACGCAGCCCCACATGCAACTGGACCCTCCGGGTTCGCTGTTTCCGAGCATCCCTAAACATAGCCCTATCCGGCATCGAAGACGACGGAAAAATCAGGCCCCAGGAAATGCGTTCAGAGCCACTTTGGACCATCCAAAAGTGCCCCCAAAGGAAGGCTTTGGGTACAAGTGAACTCCCCAGGGGAGCCTTTACGCAGCCCCACATGCAACTGGACCCTCCGGGTTTGCTGTTTCCAAGCAACACTAAATATATCCCTAGCCGGCATGGGAGAAGACTGAAAAACCGAGCCCCAGAAAACGCGTTGCAAGCCCCTTTGGACCATCCAAAAGTGTCACCAAAGGAAGGCTTTGGGTACAAGTGAACTCCCCAGGGGAGCCTTTACGCAGCCCCACATGCAACTGGACCCTTCGGGTTCGCTGTTTCCGAGCATCCCTAAACATAGCCCTAGCCAACATCGAAGACAACTGAAAAATCAGTCCCCCGGTAATGCGTTCCGAAGCCTTTTCTCCCATCCTAATGTGCCCCCAAAGGAATACATTGGGTACAAGTGAACTCCCCAGGGGAGCCTTACCGCAGCCCCACATGCAACTGCAACCTCCGGGTTCGCTGTTTCCGAGCAACCCTAAATATACCCCTAGCCGGCATGGGAGAAGACTGAAAAACCGGGCCCCAGAAAAAGCGTTGCAAGCCCCTTTGGACCATCCAAAAGTGCCCCCAAAAAAAGGCTTTGGGTACATCTGAAGTTCCCAGGGGAGCGTTTACGCAGCCCCACATGCAACTGGACCCTCCGGGTTCGCTGTTTCCGAGAATCCCTAAACATAGCCCTAGCCGGCATCGAAGACCATCGAAAAATCAGTCCCCAGGAAACGCGATGCAAGCCCCTTTGGACCATCCAAAAGTGTCACAATAGGAAGGCTTTGGGTACAAGTGAACTCCCCAGGGGAGCATTTACGCAGCCCCACATGCAACTGGACCCTCCGGGTTCGCTGTTTCCGAGCATCCCTAAACATAGCCCTAGCCGGCATCGATGACGACTGAAAAATCAGGCCCCAGGAAATGCGTTGCGAGCCCTTTTCGCCCATCCAAAAGTGCCCCCAAAGGAAGGCTTTGGGTAAAAGTGAACTCCACAGGGGAGCCTTTACGCAGCCCCACATGCAACTGGACCCTCCGGGTTCGCTGTTTCTGAGCATCCCTAAACATAGCCCTAGCCGGCATCGAAGACGACTGAAAAATCAGGCCCCAGGAAATGCGTTACGAGCCCTTTTCGCCCATCCAAAAGTGCCCCCAAAGGAAGGCTTTGGGTACAAGTGAACTCCCCAGGGGAGCCTTTACGCAGCCCCACATGCAACTGGACTCTCCGGGTTCGCTGTTCCTGAGCAAACCTAAACGTAGCCCTAGAGGTCATCGGAGACGAGTGAAAAATCAGGCCCCAGGAAATGCGTTGCGAGCCACTTTGGACCATCCAAAAGTGCCCCGAAAGGAAGGCTTTGGGTACAAGTGAACTCCCCAGGGGAGCCTTTACGCAGCCCCACATACAACTGGACCCTCCGGGTTCAATTTTTCCGAGCAAACTTAAATAGAACCCTAGCCGGCATGGGAGAATCTGAAAAATCGGGCCCCAGAAAACACTTTGCAATCCCCTTTGGACCATCCAAAAGTGTCTCCAAAGGAAGGCTTTGGGTACAAGTGAACTCCCCAGCGGAGCCTTTATGCAGCCCCACATGCAACTGCAACCTCCGGGTTCGCTGTTTCCGAGCATCCCTAAACTTAGCCCTAGCCGGCAAAGAAGACGACTGAAAAATCAGGCCCAGGAAATGCGTTGCGAGCCCTTTTCGCCCATCCAAAAGTACCCCCAAAGGAAGGCTTTGGGTACAAGAGAACTCCCCAGGGGAGCCTTTACGCAGCCCCACATGCAACTGGACCCTTCGGGTTCGATTTTTGCGAGCAACCCTAAATATATCCCTAGCCGGCATGGGAGAAGACTGAAAACCCGGGCCACAGAAAACGCGTTGCAAGCCCCTTTGGACCACCCAAAAGTGTCACCAAAGGAAGGCTTTGGGTACAAGTGAACTCCCCAGGGGAGCCTTTACGCAGCCCCACATGCAACTGGACCCTCCGGGTTCGCTGTTTCCGAGCATCCCTAAACATAGCCCTAGCCGGCATCGAAGACGACTGAAAAATCTGGCCCCAGTAAATGCGTTGCGAGCCCTTTTCGCCCATCCAAAAGTGCCCCCAAAGGAAGGCTTTGGGTACAAGTGAACTCCCCAGGGGAGCCTTTACGCAGCCCCACATGCAACTGGACCCTCCGGGTTCGCTGTTTCCGAGCATCCCTAAACGTAGCCCTAGCCGTCATCGGATACGACTGAAAAATCAGGCCCCAGGAAATGCGTTACGAGCCCTTTTCGCCCATCCAGAAGTGCCCCCAAAGGAAGGCTTTGGGTACAAGTGAACTCCCCAGGGGAGCCTTTACGCAGCCCCACATGCAACTGCAACCTCCGGGTTCGCTGTTTCCGAGCATCCCTAAACATAGCCCTAGCCGGCATCGATGACGACTGAAAAATCAGGCCCCAGGAAATGCGTTACGAGCCACTTTGGACCATCCAAAAGTGCCCCGAAAGGAAGGCTTTGGGTACAAGTGAACTCCCCAGGGGAGCCTTTACGCAGCCCCACATGCAACTGGACTCTCCGTGTTCGCTGTTCCTGAGCAAACCTAAACGTAGCCCTAGCCGTCATCGGAGACGAGTGAAAAATCAGGCCCCAGGAAATGAGTTGCGAGCCCTTTTCGCCCATCCAAAAGTGTCACCAAAGGAAGGCTTTGGGTACAAGTGAACTCCCCAGGGGAGCCTTTACGCAGCCCCACATGCAACTGGACTCTCCGGGTTCGCTGTTCCTGAGCAAACCTAAACGTAGCCCTAGAGGTCATCGGAGACGAGTGAAAAATCAGGCCCCAGGAAATGCGTTGCGAGCCACTTTGGACCATCCAAAAGTGCCCCGAAAGGAAGGCTTTGGGTACAAGTGAACTCCCCAGGGGAGCCTTTACGCAGCCCCACATACAACTGGACCCTCCGGGTTCAATTTTTCCGAGCAAACTTAAATAGAACCCTAGCCGGCATGGGAGAATTTGAAAATCGGGCCCCAGAAAATACGTTGTAATCCCCTTTGGACCATCCAAAAGTGTCTCCAAAGGAAGGCTTTGGGTACAAGTGAACTCCCCAGCGGAGCCTTTATGCAGCCCCACATGCAACTGGACCCTCCGGGTTCGCTGTTTCCGAGCATCCCTAAACATAGCCCTAGCCGGCAAAGAAGACGACTGAAAAATCAGGCCCCAGGAAATGCGTTGCGAGCCCTTTTCGCCCATCCAAAAGTACCCCCAAAGGAAGGCTTTGGGTACAAGAGAACTCCCCAGGGGAGCCTTTACGCAGCCCCACATGCAACTGGACCCTTCGGGTTCGATTTTTGCGAGCAACCCTAAATATATCCCTAGCCGGCATGGGAGAAGACTGAAAACCCGGGCCACAGAAAACGCGTTGCAAGCCCCTTTGGACCACCCAAAAGTGTCACCAAAGGAAGGCTTTGGGTACAAGTGAACTCCCCAGGGGAGCCTTTACGCAGCCCCACATGCAACTGGACCCTCCGGGTTCGCTGTTTCCGAGCATCCCTAAACGTAGCCCTAGCCGTCATCGGATACGACTGAAAAATCAGGCCCCAGGAAATGCGTTACGAGCCCTTTTCGCCCATCCAGAAGTGCCCCCAAAGGAAGGCTTTGGGTACAAGTGAACTCCCCAGGGGAGCCTTTCCGCAGCCCCACATGCAACTGGACCCTCCGGGTTCGCTGTTTCCGAGCATCCCTAAACATAGCCCTAGCCGGCATCGATGACGACTGAAAAATCAGGCCCCAGGAAATGCGTTGCGAGCCCTTTTCGCCCATCCAAAAGTGCCCCCAAAGGAAGGCTTTGGGTAAAAGTGAACTCCCCAGGGGAGTCTTTACGCAGCCCCACATGCAACTGGACCCTCCGGGTTCGCTGTTTCCGAGCATCCCTAAACATAGCCCTAGCCGGCATCGATGACGACTGAAAAATCAGGCCCCAGGAAATGCGTTGCGAGCCACTTTGGACCATCCAAAAGTGCCCCCAAAGGAGGGCTTTGGGTACAAGTGAACTCCCCAGGGGAGCCTTTACGCAGCCCCACATGCAACTGGACACTCCGGGTTCGATTTTTCCGAGCAAACCTAAATAGAACCCCAGCCGGCTTGAGAGAATCTGAAAAACCGGGCCCCAGAAAACACGTTGCAATCCCCTTTGGACCATCCAAAAGTGTCACCAAAGGAAGGCTTTGGGTATAAGTGAACTCCCCAGGGGAGCCTTTATGCAGCCCCACATGCAACTGGACCCTCCGGGTTCGCTGTTTCCGAGCATCCCTAAACATAGCCCTAGCCGGCAAAGAAGACGAGTGAAAAATCAGGCCCCAGGAAATGCGTTGCGAGCCCTTTTCGCCCATCCAAAAGTACCCCCAAAGGAAGGCTTGGGTACAAGTGAACTCCCCAGGGGAGCCTTTACGCAGCCCCACATGCAACTGGACCCTTCGGGTTCGATTTTTCCGAGCAACCCTAAATATATCCCTAGCTGGCATGGGAGAAGACTGAAAACCCGGGCCACAGAAAACGCGTTGCAAGCCCCTTTGGACCATCCAAAAGTGTCACCAAAGGAAGGCTTTGGGTACAAGTGAACTCCCCAGGGGAGCCTTTATGCAGCCCCACATGCAACTTGACCCTCCGGGTTCGCTTTTTCCGAGCATCCCTAAACATAGCCCTAGCCGGCATCGATGACGACTGAAAAATCAGGCCCCAGGAAATGTGTTGCGAGCCCCTTTGGACCATCCAAAAGTGCCCCCAAAGGAAGGCTTTGGGTACAAGTGAACTCCCCAGGGGAGCCTTTACGCAGCCCCACATGCAACTGGACCCTCCGGGTTCGATTTTTCCGAGCAAACCTAAATAGAACCCTAGCCGGCATGGTAGAATATGAAAAACCGGGCCCCAGAAAACACGTTGCAATCCCCTTTGGACCATCCAAAAGTGTCACCAAAGGAAGGCTTTGGGTACAAGTGAACTCCCCAGGGGAGCCTTTACACAGCCCCACATGGAACTGGACACTCCGGGTTCGCTGTTTCTGAGCATCCCTAAACATAGTCCTAGCCGGCATCGAAGACGACTGAAAAATCAGGCCCCAGGAAATGCGTTACGAGCCCTTTTCGCCCATCCAGAAGTGCCCCCAAAGGAAGGCTTTGGGTACATCTGAAGTTCCCAGGGGAGCCTTTACGCAGCCCCACATGCAACTGGACCCTCCGGGTTCGCTGTTCCTGAGCAAACCTAAACCTAGCCCTTGCCGTCATCGGAGACGGGTGAAAAATCAGGCCCACGGAAATGCGTTGCTAGCCCCTTTGGACCATCCAAAAGTGCCCCCAAAGGAAGGCTTTGGGTACAAGTGAACTCCCCAGGGGAGCCTTTCCGCAGCCCCACATGCAACTGCAACCTCCGGGTTCGCTGTTTCCGAACATCCCTAAACATAGCCCTAGCGGGCATCGAAGACGACTGAAAAATCAGGCCCCAGGAAATGCGTTGCGAGCCCTTTTCGCCCATCCAAAAGTGCCCCCAAAGGAAGGCTTTGGGTACAAGTGAACTCCCCAGGGGAGACTTTACGCAGCTCCACATGCACCTTGACACTCCGTGTACGCTCTTTCACATTAAGGTTAAATATATCCCTAGCCGGAATGGGAGCAGACTGAAAAACCGGGCCCAGAAAACGCATTGCAAGCCCCTTTCGCCAATCACAAAGTGCCCCCAAAAGAAGGCTTTCGGTAAAAGTGAACTCCCCAGGGGAGCCTTTACGCAGCCCCACATGCAACTGGACCCTCCAGGTTCGCTGTTTCCGAGGAACCCTAAATATACCCCTAGCCGGCATGGGAGAAGACTGAAAAACCGGGCCCCAGAAAACGCGTTGCAAGCCCCTTTGGACCATCCAAAAGTGCCCCCAAAAAAAGGCTTTGGGTACATCTGAAGTTCCCAGGGGAGCGTTTACGCAGCCCCACATGCAACTGGACCCTCCGGGTTCGCTGTTTCCGAGCATCCCTAAACATAGCCCTAGCCGGCATCGAAGACCATCGAAAAATCAGTCCCCAGGAAACGCGATGCAAGCCCCTTTGGACCATCCAAAAGTGTCACAAAAGGAAGGCTTTGGGTACAAGTGAACTCCCCAGGGGAGCCTTTACGCAGCCCCACATGCAACTGGACCCTCCGGGTTCGCTGTTTCCGAGCATCCCTAAACATAGCCCTAGCCAACATCGAAGACAACTGAAAAATCAGTCCCCAGGAAATGCGTTGCGAGCCCTTTTCGCCCATCCAAAAGTACCCCAAAAGGAAGACTTTGGGTACAAGAGAACTCCCCAGGGGAGGCTTTACGCAGCCTCACATGCAACTGGACCCTCCGGTTTCGCTGTTTCCGAGCATCCCTAAACATAGCCCTAGCCGGCATCGATGATGACTGAAAAATCAGGCCCACGGAAATGTGTTGCGAGCCCCTTTGGACCATCCAAAAGTGCCCCCAAAGGAAGGCTTTGGGTACAAGTGAACTCCCCAGGGGAGCCTTTACGCAGCCCCACATGCAACTGGACACTCCGGGTTCGCTGTTTCCGAGCATCCCTAAACATAGTCCTAGCCGGCATCGATGACGACTGAAAAATCAGGCCCACGGAAATGTGTTGCGAACCCCTTTGGACCATCCAAAAGTGCCCCCAAAGGAAGGCTTTGGGTACAAGTGAACTCCCCAGGGGAGCCTTTACGCAGCCCCACATGCAACTGGACCCTCCGGGTTCGATTTTTCCGAGCAAACCTAAATAGAACCCTAGCCGGCATGGTAGAATATGAAAAACCGGGCCCCAGAAAACACGTTGCAATCCCCTTTGGACCATCCAAAAGTGTCACCAAAGGAAGGCTTTGGGTACAAGTGAACTCCCCAGGGGAGCCTTTACACAGCCCCACATGCAACTGGACCCTCCGGGTTCGCTGTTTGCGAGAATCCCTAAACATATCCCTAGCCGGCATAGAAGACCATCGAAAAATCAGTCCCCAGGAAACGCGATGCAAGCCCCTTTGGACCATCCAAAAGTGTCACAATAGGAAGGCTTTGGGTACAAGTGAACTCCCCAGGGGAGCCTTTACGCAGCCCCACATGCAACTGGACCCTCCGGGTTCGCTGTTTCCGAGCATCCCTAAACATAGCCCTAGCCGGCATCGATGACGACTGAAAAATCAGGCCCCAGGAAATGCGTTGCGAGCCACTTTGGACCATCCAAAAGTGCCCCGAAAGGAAGGCTTTGGGTACAAGTGAACTCCCCAGGGGAGCCTTTACGCAGCCCCACATGCAACTGGACCCTCCGGGTTCGCTGTTTCTGAGCATCCCTAAACATAGCCCTAGCCGGCATCGAAGACGACTGAAAAATCAGGCCCCAGGAAATGCGTTACGAGCCCTTTTCGCCCATCCAAAAGTGCCCCCAAAGGAAGGCTTTGGGTACAAGTGAACTCCCCAGGGGAGCCTTTACGCAGCCCCACATGCAACTGGACCCTTCGGGTTCGATTTTTCCGAGCAACCCTAAATATACCCCTAGCCGGCATGGGAGAAGACTGAAAACCCGGGCCACAGAAAACTCGTTGCAAGCCCCTTTGGACCACCCAAAAGTGTCACCAAAGGAAGGCTTTGGGTACAAGTGAACTCCCCAGGGGAGCCTTTACGCAGCCCCACATGCAACTGGACCCTCCGGGTTCGCTGTTTCCGAGCATCCCTAAACATAGCCCTAGCCGGCATCGAAGACGACTGAAAAATCTGGCCCCAGTAAATGCGTTGCGAGCCCTTTTCGCCCATCCAAAAGTGCCCCCAAAGGAAGGCTTTGGGTACAAGTGAACTCCCCAGGGGAGCCTTTACGCAGCCCCACAAGCAACTGGACCCTCCGGGTTCGCTGTTTCCGAGCATCCCTAAACGTAGCCCTAGCCGTCATCGGATACGACTGAAAAATCAGGCCCCAGGAAATGCGTTACGAGCCCTTTTCGCCCATCCAGAAGTGCCCCCAAAGGAAGGCTTTGGGTACAAGTGAACTCCCCAGGGGAGCCTTTCCGCAGCCCCACATGCAACTGCAACCTCCGGGTTCGCTGTTTCCGAGCATCCCTAAACATAGCCCTAGCCGGCATCGATGACGACTGAAAAATCAGGCCCCAGGAAATGCGTTACGAGCCACTTTGGACCATCCAAAAGTGCCCCGAAAGGAAGGCTTTGGGTACAAGTGAACTCCCCAGGGGAGCCTTTACGCAGCCCCACATGCAACTGGACTCTCCGTGTTCGCTGTTCCTGAGCAAACCTAAACGTAGCCCTAGCCGTCATCGGAGACGAGTGAAAAATCAGGCCCCAGGAAATGAGTTGCGAGCCCTTTTCGCCCATCCAAAAGTGTCACCAAAGGAAGGCTTTGGGTACAAGTGAACTCCCCAGGGGAGCCTTTACGCAGCCCCACATGCAACTGGACTCTCCGGGTTCGCTGTTCCTGAGCAAACCTAAACGTAGCCCTAGAGGTCATCGGAGACGAGTGAAAAATCAGGCCCCAGGAAATGTGTTGCGAGCCACTTTGGACCATCCAAAAGTGCCCCGAAAGGAAGGCTTTGGGTACAAGTGAACTCCCCAGGGGAGCCTTTACGCAGCCCCACATACAACTGGACCCTCCGGGTTCAATTTTTCCGAGCAAACTTAAATAGAACCCTAGCCGGCATGGGAGAATTTGAAAATCGGGCCCCAGAAAATACGTTGTAATCCCCTTTGGACCATCCAAAAGTGTCTCCAAAGGAAGGCTTTGGGTACAAGTGAACTCCCCAGCGGAGCCTTTATGCAGCCCCACATGCAACTGGACCCTCCGGGTTCGCTGTTTCCGAGCATCCCTAAACATAGCCCTAGCCGGCAAAGAAGACGACTGAAAAATCAGGCCCCAGGAAATGCGTTGCGAGCCCTTTTCGCCCATCCAAAAGTACCCCCAAAGGAAGGCTTTGGGTACAAGAGAACTCCACAGGGGAGCCTTTACGCAGCCCCACATGCAACTGGACCCTTCGGGTTCGATTTTTGCGAGCAACCCTAAATATATCCCTAGCCGGCATGGGAGAAGACTGAAAACCCGGGCCACAGAAAACGCGTTGCAAGCCCCTTTGGACCACCCAAAAGTGTCACAAAAGGAAGGCTTTGGGTACAAGTGAACTCCCCAGGGGAGCCTTTACGCAGCCCCACATGCAACTGGACCCTCCGGGTTCGCTGTTTCCGAGCATCCCTAAACATAGCCCTAGCCGGCATCGAAGACGACTGAAAAATCTGGCCCCAGTAAATGCGTTGCGAGCCCTTTTCGCCCATCCAAAAGTGCCCCCAAAGGAAGGCTTTGGGTACAAGTGAACTCCCCAGGGGAGCCTTTACGCAGCCCCACATGCAACTGGACCCTCCGGGTTCGCTGTTTCCGAGCATCCCTAAACGTAGCCCTAGCCGTCATCGGATACGACTGAAAAATCAGGCCCCAGGAAATGCGTTACGAGCCCTTTTCGCCCATCCAGAAGTGCCCCCAAAGGAAGGCTTTGGGTACAAGTGAACTCCCCAGGGGAGCCTTTCCGCAGCCCCACATGCAACTGGACCCTCCGGGTTCGCTGTTTCCGAGCATCCCTAAACATAGCCCTAGCCGGCATCGATGACGACTGAAAAATCAGGCCCCAGGAAATGCGTTGCGAGCCCTTTTCGCCCATCCAAAAGTGCCCCCAAAGGAAGGCTTTGGGTAAAAGTGAACTCCCCAGGGGAGTCTTTACGCAGCCCCACATGCAACTGGACCCTCCGGGTTCGCTGTTTCCGAGCATCCCTAAACATAGCCCTAGCCGGCATCGATGACGACTGAAAAATCAGGCCCCAGGAAATGCGTTGCGAGCCACTTTGGACCATCCAAATGTGCCCCCAAAGGAGGGCTTTGGGTACAAGTGAACTCCCCAGGGGAGCCTTTACGCAGCCCCACATGCAACTGGACACTCCGGGTTCGATTTTTCCGAGCAAACCTAAATAGAACCCCAGCCGGCTTGAGAGAATCTGAAAAACCGGGCCCCAGAAAACACGTTGCAATCCCCTTTGGACCATCCAAAAGTGTCACCAAAGGAAGGCTTTGGGTATAAGTGAACTCCCCAGGGGAGCCTTTATGCAGCCCCACATGCAACTGGACCCTCCGGGTTCGCTGTTTCCGAGCATCCCTAAACATAGCCCTAGCCGGCAAAGAAGACGAGTGAAAAATCAGGCCCCAGGAAATGCGTTGCGAGCCCTTTTCGCCCATCCAAAAGTACCCCCAAAGGTAGGCTTGGGTACAAGTGAACTCCCCAGGGGAGCCTTTACGCAGCCCCACATGCAACTGGACCCTTCGGGTTCGATTTTTCCGAGCAACCCTAAATATATCCCTAGCTGGCATGGGAGAAGACTGAAAACCCGGGCCACAGAAAACGCGTTGCAAGCCCCTTTGGACCATCCAAAAGTGTCACCAAAGGAAGGCTTTGGGTACAAGTGAACTCCCCAGGGGAGCCTTTATGCAGCCCCACATGCAACTTGACCCTCCGGGTTCGCTTTTTCCGAGCATCCCTAAACATAGCCCTAGCCGGCATCGATGACGACTGAAAAATCAGGCCCCAGGAAATGTGTTGCGAGCCCCTTTGGACCATCCAAAAGTGCCCCCAAAGGAAGGCTTTGGGTACAAGTGAACTCCCCAGGGGAGCCTTTACGCAGCCCCACATGCAACTGGACCCTCCGGGTTCGATTTTTCCGAGCAAACCTAAATAGAACCCTAGCCGGCATGGTAGAATATGAAAAACCGGGCCCCAGAAAACACGTTGCAATCCCCTTTGGACCATCCAAAAGTGTCACCAAAGGAAGGCTTTGGGTACAAGTGAACTCCCCAGGGGAGCCTTTACACAGCCCCACATGGAACTGGACACTCCGGGTTCGCTGTTTCTGAGCATCCCTAAACATAGTCCTAGCCGGCATCGAAGACGACTGAAAAATCAGGCCCCAGGAAATGCGTTACGAGCCCTTTTCGCCCATCCAAAAGTGCCCCCAAAGGAAGGCTTTGGGTACATCTGAAGTTCCCAGGGGAGCCTTTACGCAGCCCCACATGCAACTGGACCCTCCGGGTTCGCTGTTCCTGAGCAAACCTAAACCTAGCCCTTGCCGTCATCAGAGACGGGTGAAAAATCAGACCCACGGAAATGCGTTGCTAGCCCCTTTGGACCATCCAAAAGTGCCCCCAAAGGAAGGCTTTGGGTACAAGTGAACTCCCCAGGGGAGCCTTTCCGCAGCCCCACATGCAACTGCAACCTCCGGGTTCGCTGTTTCCGAACATCCCTAAACATAGCCCTAGCGGGCATCGAAGACGACTGAAAAATCAGGCCCCAGGAAATGCGTTGCGAGCCCTTTTCGCCCATCCAAAAGTGCCCCCAAAGGAAGGCTTTGGGTACAAGTGAACTCCCCAGGGGAGCCTTTACGCAGCTCCACATGCACCTTGACACTCCGTGTACGCTCTTTCACATTAAGGTTAAATATATCCCTAGCCGGAATGGGAGCAGACTGAAAAACCGGGCCCAGAAAACGCATTGCAAGCCCCTTTCGCCAATCACAAAGTGCCCCCAAAAGAAGGCTTTGGGTAAAAGTGAACTCCCCAGGGGAGCCTTTACGCAGCCCCACATGCAACTGGACCCTCCAGGTTCGCTGTTTCCGAGGAACCCTAAATATACCCCTAGCCGGCATGGGAGAAGACTGAAAAACCGGGCCCCAGAAAACGCGTTGCAAGCCCCTTTGGACCATCCAAAAGTGCCCCCAAAAAAAGGCTTTGGGTACATCTGAAGTTCCCAGGGGAGCGTTTACGCAGCCCCACATGCAACTGGACCCTCCGGGTTCGCTGTTTCCGAGAATCCCTAAACATAGCCCTAGCCGGCATCGAAGACCATCGAAAAATCAGGCCCCAGGAAATGCGTTGTGAGCCCTTTTCGCCCATCCAGAAGAGCCCCCAAAGGAAGACTTTGGGTACAAGTGAACTCCCCAGGGGAGCCTTTACGCAGCCCCACATGCAACTGGACCCTCCGGGTTCGCTGTTTCCGAGCATCCCTAAACATAGCCCTAGCCAACATCGAAGACAACTGAAAAATCAGTCCCCAGGAAATGCGTTGCGAGCCCTTTTCGCCCATCCAAAAGTACCCCAAAAGGAAGACTTTGGGTACAAGAGAACTCCCCAGGGGAGGCTTTACGCAGCCTCACATGCAACTGGACCCTCCGGTTTCGCTGTTTCCGAGCATCCCTAAACATAGTCCTAGCCGGCATCGATGATGACTGAAAAATCAGGCCCACGGAAATGTGTTGCGAGCCCCTTTGGACCATCCAAAAGTGCCCCCAAAGGAAGGCTTTGGGTACAAGTGAACTCCCCAGGGGAGCCTTTACGCAGCCCCACATGCAACTGGACCCTCCGGGTTCGCTGTTTCCGAGCATCCCTAAACATAGTCCTAGCCGGCATCGATGACGACTGAAAAATCAGGCCCACGGAAATGTGTTGCGAACCCCTTTGGACCATCCAAAAGTGCCCCCAAAGGAAGGCTTTGGGTACAAGTGAACTCCCCAGGGGAGCCTTTACGCAGCCCCACATGCAACTGGACCCTCCGGGTTCGATTTTTCCGAGCAAACCTAAATAGAACCCTAGCCGGCATGGTAGAATATGAAAAACCGGGCCCCAGAAAACACGTTGCAATCCCCTTTGGACCATCCAAAAGTGTCACCAAAGGAAGGCTTTGGGTACAAGTGAACTCCCCAGGGGAGCCTTTACACAGCCCCACATGCAACTGGACACTCCGGGTTCGCTGTTTCTGAGCATCCCTAAACATAGTCCTAGCCGGCATCGAAGACGACTGAAAAATCAGGCCCCAGGAAATGCGTTACGAGCCCTTTTCGCCCATCCAAAAGTGCCCCCAAAGGAAGGCTTTGGGTACATCTGAAGTTCCCAGGGGAGCCTTTACGCAGCCCCACATGCAACTGGACCCTCCGGGTTCGCTGTTCCTGAGCAAACCTAAACCTAGCCCTTGCCGTCATCGGAGACGGGTGAAAAATCAGGCCCACGGAAATGCGTTGCTAGCCCCTTTGGACCATCCAAAAGTGCCCCCAAAGGAAGGCTTTGGGTACAAGTGAACTCCCCAGGGGAGCCTTTCCGCAGCCCCACATGCAACTGCAACCTCCGGGTTCGCTGTTTCCGAACATCCCTAAACATAGCCCTAGCGGGCATCGAAGACGACTGAAAAATCAGGCCCCAGGAAATGCATTGTGAGCCCTTTTCGCCCATCCAAAAGTGCCCCCAAAGGAAGGCTTTGGGTACAAGTGAACTCCCCAGGGGAGACTTTACGCAGCTCCACATGCACCTTGAACTCCGTGTACGCTCTTTCACATTAAGGTTAAATATATCCCTAGCCGGAATGGGAGCAGACTGAAAAACCGGGCCCAGAAAACGCATTGCAAGCCCCTTTCGCCAATCCAAAAGTGCCCCCAAAAGAAGGCTTTGGGTAAAAGTGAACTCCCCAGGGGAGCCTTTACGCAGCCCCACATGCAACTGGACCCTTCGGGTTTGATTTTTGCGAGCAACCCTAAATATATCCCTAGCCGGCATGGGAGAAGACTGAAAACCCGGGCCACAGAAAACGCGTTGCAAGCCCATTTGGACCACCCAAAAGTGTCACCAAAGGAAGGCTTTGGGTACAAGTGAACTCCCCAGGGGAGCCTTTATGCAGCCCCACATGCAACTGGACCCTCCGGGTTCGCTGTTTCCGAGCATCCCTAAACATAGCCCTAGCTGGCAAAGAAGACGAGTGAAAAATCAGGCCCCAGGAAATGCGTTGCGAGCCCTTTTTGCCCATCCAAAAGTACCCCCAAAGGAAGGCTTGGGTACAAGTGAACTCCCCAGGGGAGCCTTTACGCAGCCCCACATGCAACTGGACCCTCCAGGTTCGCTGGTTCCGAGGAACCCTAAATATACCCCTAGCCGGCATGGGAGAAGACTGAAAAACCGGGCCCTAGAAAACGCGTTGCAAGCCCCTTTGGACCATCCAAAAGTGCCCCCCAAAAAAGGCTTTGGGTACATCTGAAGTTCCCAGGGGAGCGTTTACGCAGCCCCACATGCAACTGGACCCTCCGCGTTCGCTGTTTCCGAGCATCCCTAAACATAGCCCTAGCCGGCATCGAAGACCATCGAAAAATCAGTCCCCAGGAAACGCGATGCAAGCCCCTTTGGACCATCCAAAATTGTCACAAAAGGAAGGCTTTGGGTACAAGTGAACTCCCCAGGGGAGCCTTTACGCAGCCCCACATGCAACTGGACCCTCCGGGTTCGCTGTTTCCGAGCATCCCTAAACATAGCCCTATCCGGCATCGAAGACGACGGAAAAATCAGGCCCCAGGAAATGCGTTGCGAGCCCTTTTCGCCCATCCAGAAGAACCCCCAAAGGAAGACTTTGGGTACAAGTGAACTCCCCAGGGGAGCCTTTACGCAGCCCCACATGCAACTGGACACTCCGGGTTCGATTTTTCCGAGCAAACCTAAATAGAACCCCAGCCGGCTTGAGAGAATCTGAAAAACCGGGCCCCAGAAAACACGTTGCAATCCCCTTTGGACCATCCAAAAGTGTCACCAAAGGAAGGCTTTGGGTACAAGTGAACTCCCCAGCGGAGCCTTTATGCAGCCCCACATGCAACTGGACCCTCCGGGTTCGCTGTTTCCGAGCATCCCTAAACATAGCCCTAGCTGGCAAAGAAGACGAGTGAAAAATCAGGCCCCAGGAAATGCGTTGCGAGCCCTTTTTGCCCATCCAAAAGTACCCCCAAAGGAAGGCTTGGGTACAAGTGAACTCCCCAGGGGAGCCTTTACGCAGCCCCACATGCAACTGGACCCTCCAGGTTCGCTGTTTCCGAGGAACCCTAAATATACCCCTAGCCGGCATGGGAGAAGACTGAAAAACCGGGCCCCAGAAAACGCGTTGCAAGCCCCTTTGGACCACCCAAAAGTGCCCCCAAAAAAAGGCTTTGGGTACATCTGAAGTTCCCAGGGGAGCGTTTACGCAGCCCCACATGCAACTGGACCCTCCGGGTTCGCTGTTTCCGAGCATCCCTAAACATAGCCCTAGCCGGCATCGAAGACTACGGAAAAATCAGGCCCCAGGAAATGCGTTGCGAGCCCTTTTCGCCCATCCAGAAGAGTCCCCAAAGGAAGACTTTGGGTACAAGTGAACTCCCCAGGGGAGCCTTTACGCAGCCCCACATGCAACTGGACCCTCCGGGTTCGCTGTTTCCGAGCATCCCTAAACATAGCCCTAGCCAACATCGAAGACAACTGAAAAATCAGTCCCCAGGAAATGCGTTACGAGCCCTTTTCGCCCATCCAAAAGTGCCCCCAAAGGAAGGCTTTGGGTACAAGTGAACTCCCCAGGGGAGCCTTTACGCAGCCCCACATGCAACTGGACCCTCCGGGTTCGCTGTTTCCGAGCATCCCTAAACATAGTCCTAGCCGGCATCGATGATGACTGAAAAATCAGGCCCACGGAAATGTGTTGCGAGCCCCTTTGGACCATCCAAAAGTGCCCCCAAAGGAAGGCTTTGGGTACAAGTGAACTCCCCAGGGGAGCCTTTACGCAGCCCCACATGCAACTGGACACTCCGGGTTCGCTGTTTCCGAGCATCCCTAAACATAGTCGTAGCCGGCATCGATGACGACTGAAAAATCAGGCCCCAGGAAATGTGTTGCGAGCCCCTTTGGACCATCCAAAAGTGTCACCAAAGGAAGGCTTTGGGTACAAGTGAACTCCCCAGGGGAGCCTTTACGCAGCCCCACATGCAACTGGACCCTCCAGGTTCGCTGTTTCCGAGGAACCCTAAATATACCCCTAGCCGGCATGGGAGAAGACTGAAAAACCGAGCCCCAGAAAACGCGTTGCAAGCCCCTTTGGACCATCCAAAAGTGCCCCCAAAAAAAGGCTTTGGGTACATCTGAAGTTCCCAGGGGAGCGTTTACGCAGCCCCACATGCAACTGGACCCTCCGGGTTCGCTGTTTCCGAGAATCCCTAAACATAGCCCTAGCCGGCATCGAAGACCATCGAAAAATCAGGCCCCAGGAAATGCGTTGTGAGCCCTTTCCGCCCATCCAGAAGAGCCCCCAAAGGAAGACTTTGGGTACAAGTGAACTCCCCAGGGGAGCCTTTACGCAACCCCACATGCAACTGGACCCTCCGGGTTCGCTGTTTCCGAGCATCCCTAAACATAGCCCTAGCCAACATCGAAGACAACTGAAAAATCAGTCCCCAGGAAATGCGTTACGAGCCCTTTTCGCCCATCCAAAAGTGCCCCCAAAGGAAGGCTTTGGGTACAAGTGAACTCCCCAGGGGAGCCTTTACGCAGCCCCACATGCAACTGGACCCTCCGAGTTCGCTGTTCCTGAGCAAACCTAAACGTAGCCCTAGCCGTCATCGGAGACGATTGAAAAATCAGGAGCCAGGAAATGCATTGCGAGCCCCTTTCACCCATCCAGAAGAGCCCCCAAAGGAAGACTTTGGGTACAAGTGAACTCCCCAGGGGAGCCTTTACGCAGCCCCACATGCAACTGGACCCTCCGGGTTTGCTATTTCCAAGCAACCCTAAATATATCCCTAGCCGGCATGGGAGAAGACTGAAAAACCGAGCCCCATAAAACGCGTTGCAAGCCCCTTTGGACCATCCAAAAGTGTCACCAAAGGAAGGCTTTGGGTACAAGTGAACTCCCCAGGGGAGCCTTTACGCAGCCCCACATGCAACTGGACACTCCGGGTTCGCTGTTTCCGAGCATCCCTAAACATAGCCCTAGCCAACATCGAAGACAACTGAAAAATCAGTCCCCAGGAAATGCGTTCCGAGGCCTTTTCGCCCATCCAAAAGTGCCCCCAAAGGAAGGCTTTGGGTACAAGTGAACTCCCCAGGGGAGCCTTTACGCAGCCCCACATGCAACTGGACACTCCGGGTTCGCTGTTTCCGAGCATCCCTAAACATAGTCCTAGCCGGCATCGAAGACGACTGAAAAATCAGGCCCCAGTAAATGCGTTGCGAGCCCTTTTCTCCCATCCATAAGTGCCCCTAAAGGAAGGCTTTGGGTACAAGTGAACTCCCCAGGGGAGCCTTTACGCAGCCCCACATGCAACTGGACCCTCCGGGTTCGCTGTTTCCGAGCATCCCTAAACATAGCCCTAGCCGGCATCGGAGACGACTGAAAAATCAGGCCCCAGGAAATGCGTTACGAGCCCTTTTCTCCCATCCAAAAGTGCCCCGAAAGGAAGGCTTTGGGTACAAGTGAACTCCCCAGGGGAGCCTTTACGCAGCCCCACATGCAACTGGACCCTCCGGGTTAGGGTTAGGGTTAGGGTTAGGGTTAGGGTTAGGGTTAGGGTTAGGGTTTAGATCCATTAGGGTTAGGGTTAGGGTTAGGGTTAGGGTTAGGGTTAGGGTTAGGGTTAGGGTTAGGGTTAGGGTTAGGGTTAGGGTTAGGGTTAGGGTTAGGGTTAGGGTTAGGGTTAGGGTTAGGGTTAGGGTTAGGGTTAGGGTTAGGGGTTAGGGTTAGGGTTAGGGTTAGGGTTAGGGTTAGGGTTAGGGTTAGGGTTAGGGTTAGGGTTAGGGTTAGGGTTAGGGTTAGGGTTAGGGTTAGGGTTAGGGTTAGGGTTAGGGTTAGGGTTAGGGTTAGGGTTAGGGTTAGGGTTAGGGTTAGGGTTAGGGTTAGGGTTAGGGTTAGGGTTAGGGTTAGGGTTAGGGTTAGGGTTAGGGTTAGGGTTAGGGTTAGGGTTAGGGTTAGGGTTAGGGTTAGGGTTAGGGTTAGGGTTAGGGTTAGGGTTAGGGTTAGGGTTAGGGTTAGGGTTAGGGTTAGGGTTAGGGTTAGGGTTAGGGTTAGGGTTAGGGTTAGGGTTAGGGTTAGGGTTAGGGTTAGGGTTAGGGTTAGGGTTAGGGTTAGGGTTAGGGTTAGGGTTAGGGTTAGGGTTAGGGTTAGGGTTAGGGTTAGGGTTAGGGTTAGGGTTAGGGTTAGGGTTAGGGTTAGGGTTAGGGTTAGGGTTAGGGTTAGGGTTAGGGTTAGGGTTAGGGTTAGGGTTAGGGTTAGGGTTAGGGTTAGGGTTAGGGTTAGGGTTAGGGTTAGGGTTAGGGTTAGGGTTAGGGTTAGGGTTAGGGTTAGGGTTAGGGTTAGGGTTAGGGTTAGGGTTAGGGTTAGGGTTAGGGTTAGGGTTAGGGTTAGGGTTAGGGTTAGGGTTAGGGTTAGGGTTAGGGTTAGGGTTAGGGTTAGGGTTAGGGTTAGGGTTAGGGTTAGGGTTAGGGTTAGGGTTAGGGTTAGGGTTAGGGTTAGGGTTAGGGTTAGGGTTAGGGTTAGGGTTAGGGTTAGGGTTAGGGTTAGGGTTAGGGTTAGGGTTAGGGTTAGGGTTAGGGTTAGGGTTAGGGTTAGGGTTAGGGTTAGGGTTAGGGTTAGGGTTAGGGTTAGGGTTAGGGTTAGGGTTAGGGTTAGGGTTAGGGTTAGGGTTAGGGTTAGGGTTAGGGTTAGGGTTAGGGTTAGGGTTAGGGTTAGGGTTAGGGTTAGGGTTAGGGTTAGGGTTAGGGTTAGGGTTAGGGTTAGGGTTAGGGTTAGGGTTAGGGTTAGGGTTAGGGTTAGGGTTAGGGTTAGGGTTAGGGTTAGGGTTAGGGTTAGGGTTAGGGTTAGGGTTAGGGTTAGGGTTAGGGTTAGGGTTAGGGTTAGGGTTAGGGTTAGGGTTAGGGTTAGGGTTAGGGTTAGGGTTAGGGTTAGGGTTAGGGTTAGGGTTAGGGTTAGGGTTAGGGTTAGGGTTAGGGTTAGGGTTAGGGTTAGGGTTAGGGTTAGGGTTAGGGTTAGGGTTAGGGTTAGGGTTAGGGTTAGGGTTAGGGTTAGGGTTAGGGTTAGGGTTAGGGTTAGGGTTAGGGTTAGGGTTAGGGTTAGGGTTAGGGTTAGGGTTAGGGTTAGGGTTAGGGTTAGGGTTAGGGTTAGGGTTAGGGTTAGGGTTAGGGTTAGGGTTAGGGTTAGGGTTAGGGTTAGGGTTAGGGTTAGGGTTAGGGTTAGGGTTAGGGTTAGGGTTAGGGTTAGGGTTAGGGTTAGGGTTAGGGTTAGGGTTAGGGTTAGGGTTAGGGTTAGGGTTAGGGTTAGGGTTAGGGTTAGGGTTAGGGTTAGGGTTAGGGTTAGGGTTAGGGTTAGGGTTAGGGTTAGGGTTAGGGTTAGGGTTAGGGTTAGGGTTAGGGTTAGGGTTAGGGTTAGGGTTAGGGTTAGGGTTAGGGTTAGGGTTAGGGTTAGGGTTAGGGTTAGGGTTAGGGTTAGGGTTAGGGTTAGGGTTAGGGTTAGGGTTAGGGTTAGGGTTAGGGTTAGGGTTAGGGTTAGGGTTAGGGTTAGGGTTAGGGTTAGGGTTAGGGTTAGGGTTAGGGTTAGGGTTAGGGTTAGGGTTAGGGTTAGGGTTAGGGTTAGGGTTAGGGTTAGGGTTAGGGTTAGGGTTAGGGTTAGGGTTAGGGTTAGGGTTAGGGTTAGGGTTAGGGTTAGGGTTAGGGTTAGGGTTAGGGTTAGGGTTAGGGTTAGGGTTAGGGTTAGGGTTAGGGTTAGGGTTAGGGTTAGGGTTAGGGTTAGGGTTAGGGTTAGGGTTAGGGTTAGGGTTAGGGTTAGGGTTAGGGTTAGGGTTAGGGTTAGGGTTAGGGTTAGGGTTAGGGTTAGGGTTAGGGTTAGGGTTAGGGTTAGGGTTAGGGTTAGGGTTAGGGTTAGGGTTAGGGTTAGGGTTAGGGTTAGGGTTAGGGTTAGGGTTAGGGTTAGGGTTAGGGTTAGGGTTAGGGTTAGGGTTAGGGTTAGGGTTAGGGTTAGGGTTAGGGTTAGGGTTAGGGTTAGGGTTAGGGTTAGGGTTAGGGTTAGGGTTAGGGTTAGGGTTAGGGTTAGGGTTAGGGTTAGGGTTAGGGTTAGGGTTAGGGTTAGGGTTAGGGTTAGGGTTAGGGTTAGGGTTAGGGTTAGGGTTAGGGTTAGGGTTAGGGTTAGGGTTAGGGTTAGGGTTAGGGTTAGGGTTAGGGTTAGGGTTAGGGTTAGGGTTAGGGTTAGGGTTAGGGTTAGGGTTAGGGTTAGGGTTAGGGTTAGGGTTAGGGTTAGGGTTAGGGTTAGGGTTAGGGTTAGGGTTAGGGTTAGGGTTAGGGTTAGGGTTAGGGTTAGGGTTAGGGTTAGGGTTAGGGTTAGGGTTAGGGTTAGGGTTAGGGTTAGGGTTAGGGTTAGGGTTAGGGTTAGGGTTAGGGTTAGGGTTAGGGTTAGGGTTAGGGTTAGGGTTAGGGTTAGGGTTAGGGTTAGGGTTAGGGTTAGGGTTAGGGTTAGGGTTAGGGTTAGGGTTAGGGTTAGGGTTAGGGTTAGGGTTAGGGTTAGGGTTAGGGTTAGGGTTAGGGTTAGGGTTAGGGTTAGGGTTAGGGTTAGGGTTAGGGTTAGGGTTAGGGTTAGGGTTAGGGTTAGGGTTAGGGTTAGGGTTAGGGTTAGGGTTAGGGTTAGGGTTAGGGTTAGGGTTAGGGTTAGGGTTAGGGTTAGGGTTAGGGTTAGGGTTAGGGTTAGGGTTAGGGTTAGGGTTAGGGTTAGGGTTAGGGTTAGGGTTAGGGTTAGGGTTAGGGTTAGGGTTAGGGTTAGGGTTAGGGTTAGGGTTAGGGTTAGGGTTAGGGTTAGGGTTAGGGTTAGGGTTAGGGTTAGGGTTAGGGTTAGGGTTAGGGTTAGGGTTAGGGTTAGGGTTAGGGTTAGGGTTAGGGTTAGGGTTAGGGTTAGGGTTAGGGTTAGGGTTAGGGTTAGGGTTAGGGTTAGGGTTAGGGTTAGGGTTAGGGTTAGGGTTAGGGTTAGGGTTAGGGTTAGGGTTAGGGTTAGGGTTAGGGTTAGGGTTAGGGTTAGGGTTAGGGTTAGGGTTAGGGTTAGGGTTAGGGTTAGGGTTAGGGTTAGGGTTAGGGTTAGGGTTAGGGTTAGGGTTAGGGTTAGGGTTAGGGTTAGGGTTAGGGTTAGGGTTAGGGTTAGGGTTAGGGTTAGGGTTAGGGTTAGGGTTAGGGTTAGGGTTAGGGTTAGGGTTAGGGTTAGGGTTAGGGTTAGGGTTAGGGTTAGGGTTAGGGTTAGGGTTAGGGTTAGGGTTAGGGTTAGGGTTAGGGTTAGGGTTAGGGTTAGGGTTAGGGTTAGGGTTAGGGTTAGGGTTAGGGTTAGGGTTAGGGTTAGGGTTAGGGTTAGGGTTAGGGTTAGGGTTAGGGTTAGGGTTAGGGTTAGGGTTAGGGTTAGGGTTAGGGTTAGGGTTAGGGTTAGGGTTAGGGTTAGGGTTAGGGTTAGGGTTAGGGTTAGGGTTAGGGTTAGGGTTAGGGTTAGGGTTAGGGTTAGGGTTAGGGTTAGGGTTAGGGTTAGGGTTAGGGTTAGGGTTAGGGTTAGGGTTAGGGTTAGGGTTAGGGTTAGGGTTAGGGTTAGGGTTAGGGTTAGGGTTAGGGTTAGGGTTAGGGTTAGGGTTAGGGTTAGGGTTAGGGTTAGGGTTAGGGTTAGGGTTAGGGTTAGGGTTAGGGTTAGGGTTAGGGTTAGGGTTAGGGTTAGGGTTAGGGTTAGGGTTAGGGTTAGGGTTAGGGTTAGGGTTAGGGTTAGGGTTAGGGTTAGGGTTAGGGTTAGGGTTAGGGTTAGGGTTAGGGTTAGGGTTAGGGTTAGGGTTAGGGTTAGGGTTAGGGTTAGGGTTAGGGTTAGGGTTAGGGTTAGGGTTAGGGTTAGGGTTAGGGTTAGGGTTAGGGTTAGGGTTAGGGTTAGGGTTAGGGTTAGGGTTAGGGTTAGGGTTAGGGTTAGGGTTAGGGTTAGGGTTAGGGTTAGGGTTAGGGTTAGGGTTAGGGTTAGGGTTAGGGTTAGGGTTAGGGTTAGGGTTAGGGTTAGGGTTAGGGTTAGGGTTAGGGTTAGGGTTAGGGTTAGGGTTAGGGTTAGGGTTAGGGTTAGGGTTAGGGTTAGGGTTAGGGTTAGGGTTAGGGTTAGGGTTAGGGTTAGGGTTAGGGTTAGGGTTAGGGTTAGGGTTAGGGTTAGGGTTAGGGTTAGGGTTAGGGTTAGGGTTAGGGTTAGGGTTAGGGTTAGGGTTAGGGTTAGGGTTAGGGTTAGGGTTAGGGTTAGGGTTAGGGTTAGGGTTAGGGTTAGGGTTAGGGTTAGGGTTAGGGTTAGGGTTAGGGTTAGGGTTAGGGTTAGGGTTAGGGTTAGGGTTAGGGTTAGGGTTAGGGTTAGGGTTAGGGTTAGGGTTAGGGTTAGGGTTAGGGTTAGGGTTAGGGTTAGGGTTAGGGTTAGGGTTAGGGTTAGGGTTAGGGTTAGGGTTAGGGTTAGGGTTAGGGTTAGGGTTAGGTTAGGGTTAGGGTTAGGGTTAGGGTTAGGGTTAGGGTTAGGGTTAGGGTTAGGGTTAGGGTTAGGGTTAGGGTTAGGGTTAGGGTTAGGGTTAGGGTTAGGGTTAGGGTTAGGGTTAGGGTTAGGGTTAGGGTTAGGGTTAGGGTTAGGGTTAGGGTTAGGGTTAGGGTTAGGGTTAGGTTAGGGTTAGGGTTAGGGTTAGGGTTAGGGTTAGGGTTAGGGTTAGGGTTAGGGTTAGGGTTAGGGTTAGGTTAGGGTTAGGGTTAGGGTTAGGGTTAGGGTTAGGGTTAGGGTTAGGGTTAGGGTTAGGGTTAGGTTAGGGTTAGGGTTAGGGTTAGGGTTAGGGTTAGGGTTAGGGTTAGGGTTAGGGTTAGGGTTAGGGTTAGGGTTAGGGTTAGGGTTAGGGTTAGGGTTAGGGTTAGGGTTAGGGTTAGGGTTAGGGTTAGGGTTAGGGTTAGGGTTAGGGTTAGGGTTAGGGTTAGGGTTAGGGTTAGGGTTAGGGTTAGGGTTAGGGTTAGGGTTAGGGTTAGGGTTAGGGTTAGGGTTAGGGTTAGGGTTAGGGTTAGGGTTAGGGTTAGGTTAGGGTTAGGGTTAGGGTTAGGGTTAGGGTTAGGGTTAGGGTTAGGGTTAGGGTTAGGGTTAGGGTTAGGGTTAGGGTTAGGGTTAGGGTTAGGGTTAGGGTTAGGGTTAGGGTTAGGGTTAGGTTAGGGTTAGGGTTAGGGTTAGGGTTAGGGTTAGGGTTAGGGTTAGGGTTAGGGTTAGGGTTAGGGTTAGGGTTAGGGTTAGGGTTAGGGTTAGGTTAGGGTTAGGGTTAGGGTTAGGGTTAGGGTTAGGGTTAGGGTTAGGGTTAGGGTTAGGGTTAGGGTTAGGGTTAGGGTTAGGGTTAGGGTTAGGGTTAGGGTTAGGGTTAGGGTTAGGGTTAGGGTTAGGGTTAGGGTTAGGGTTAGGGTTAGGGTTAGGGTTAGGGTTAGGGTTAGGGTTAGGGTTAGGGTTAGGGTTAGGGTTAGGGTTAGGGTTAGGGTTAGGGTTAGGGTTAGGGTTAGGGTTAGGGTTAGGGTTAGGGTTAGGGTTAGGGTTAGGGTTAGGGTTAGGTTAGGGTTAGGGTTAGGGTTAGGGTTAGGGTTAGGGTTAGGGTTAGGGTTAGGGTTAGGGTTAGGGTTAGGGTTAGGGT